>NC_067483.1:18025968-18165249 GCF_947179515.1 Apodemus sylvaticus
ACTATTCTGTATGAAGTGAGTATTCTAGATTTTCCTGGAACTACATGTCTTTGGTTACAGATATTATTTATTATTGTTACCATCGTTACTTCTACTATTATTGTTATTATTATTTAAAATGATTTCAGTGCTGTCTCTTTTCACCTCTGAGTGTAGAGTGGCGGAAGGGCTCAGGAGCAAATGTGACTTCTTGGGAGCTTGGAAGCTCAGCTCTGCCAAGAGATACCTTACTCTGAGTTTACATCTTCATTCTTATCTATTGAACAGGGCATATTTTCAAATTCGGACCAGCAGCTTGCCCTGGCTTCTTTTTGCCTCCATGGGACCCGTGACCTTGCCTTTAGACCAGTCTGGGGCTCAAGTATTTATGTATTCTGAGTTCAATACATTTGATTTGATACTCTCAATTCATTTTATTAGTTAAGAAGAGAAATTATAACTGAAATTAAAAATTCCACCTACCTTAAGATTGCTTAAACAGATTTTTATAAGTTCTTATTACTTTCCCAGAGAATTTGCAATGATAGTCTGCAGAATTCCCATATGCATTCATCCTAATTCTTCAAGTGACCTTATTTATCTGATCCTCCCTGACTCACTTAATGATTGCAGACATTGCCCTGTTGTCTCAAAACATTTCCTCAAAACAAGACAATTTTCTATATATTCCTAGTACAAGTACCAAGATCAATGAACTACCATTGTTATCTATATAATGCTAATCCCAGATTCTTAAATGTATCTAATCCACAAGCCCCATTCAGACCCTTCTCCCTCTTTCCTTCTCTTTCTATCTGGTACAAGATATAATACAAGATTACATACTCATCTCATTACCCGATTGGGCGTTTAGAAATCAGCTGTATTGAGGTTAAAGTTTATACATATCATAGCACATCCACTTAAACTGTCGCATAGTTTGAAAAATGCTTGATTCTGGTAGCCCCATTCTTTGCTTCTTCCTGATTTATTCCACCCCTGACTAGGCAACCACTTATCTTTTAAAAGATTTATCCTTTCAATGGCTTTGTACAAAGGAAATCATACAGTATGTGCCTTTTAAAAAGGTGTATTTATTTTATTTCTTCTGAGTACACTGTAACTGTCTTCAGACACACCAGAAGAGGACACTGGATCACATTACAGATGGCTGTGAGCTACCATGTGGTTGCTAGGAATTGAACTCAGGAACTCTGGAAGAGTAGTCAGTGCTCTTAACCGATGAGCCATCTCTCCAGCCCCAGCATGTGCTTTTTAGATCAACATTTCTTTGCTTGACATGATGCTTTGAGATTCTTACCTTGTTACCATCCTTTGTCTCTCTCTGTCTCTTCCTCTCTCTTTCTCTTTCCTTCCTTATTCCCCCCTACTCTGTCCATCTGTCCCTCTGTTTCCTCCCCAACTTGCTTCTTGGTCATGATGTTTGTGCAGGAATAGAAACCCTGACTAAAACACCCTCTGACCCCTTCTCTTACTGAATCTCTGTTTCTCTTGTTCTCTTTGTCTCTGCCTCTCTCTCTCTCTCTCTCTCTCTCTCTCTCTCTCTCTCTCTCTCTCTCCCCACCTCTCTCTCTTGATATGCTCACACCATATAGCCCAGGCTAGCTTCAAATTCATAATTCTCTTTATCTTCCCCCTTTTTTCTTTTGGGTTTTTCAAGACAGGGTTTCTCTGTGTAGCCCTGGCTATCCTGGAACTCACTCTATAGACCAGGCTGGCTTTGAACTCAGAAATCTGCCTGCCTCTGCCTCCCAAGTGCTGGGATTAAAGGGATACATCACCCTGCCTGGTTCAAATTCATAATTCTTTCTTCACCTCCTGAGTACTGGATTACAGCCATATAGCACTGTGCCAGTTATAAAATAATATTCTGCTGTGTGAATGTACTACAATTTGTAGTAGAATGCACTGCACTACAAACGTCTGTTGCCTGTTGGTAGCCATTTGGTCTATTTCCTTTTTCTCTTTTGCTTTTACACACAGATGTATATTTTTATGCAAATCTTCATGTGGACTTATGGTTTCATCCCTCTTGTGAGGAACTGTTGCAAATATGCTAGTTGTTTGTTTTTCTTTGCATGAAAACAAATTATTTTCTAAAGCAATGCAACCATTTTGCATTCCTATCAGCAATGTATGAGAGTTTTAGTTCCCATACAATGTTGCTAACAATTGATGTACCCAGTTGCTTTAAACTGAGCTATTCTGAAGGCATAGGGCTTTCTCACTGTGGTTTGTTTTGTGTTTCCCTAACAATCAACGGTGTTGAGCATCAGCCGATGAAAATTAATCTGTGGACAATAGCTTTACCACACATATATGTGATGTTAAGGTGTGCTTTCACACCTTGTTTTCACTACTCAACTCATTCTCTGAATTCTAGGAGGTGAGCCTCACTACTATTCTGACCTCATAGGAAGAGGTAGGGACAGCATCCTAAGCAACTGTCCCGAGTTCACCAAGCTAGGAAGTGGAGAGTTAAGTCTCATGCAGAGCCCGGGCTATTAGTTCCTGTCTAGTACTCGACCAGTGACAAGTGCTTAATGGAGTATGAATTACTGTAAACTTCCTCAAGGTGCTTCCCTGGCAGACCAGTGTTCTTTTTGCCTTGTGTCCTCTTCTGATGACACTCATTGTTGAGGCTGTTGCTATATTGATAAACTGATCTGACTTCAAAAGTGACCAACCTATCACACTTCCTTACTTTTTATAAGAAGGAAGGCCAAAGTATAGATGCTTCGATCTTACATAAAACAGGGAACAAAATAATCACAGGAGCTGGAGGGAGGAAAGGACCATGGAGGGAAGGGAGCGGGGGAGGGAAAAGGGGGAGCAGGAACAGGTATTGGAGGGACAGGAGAAGGACAGAGGGTCAGGAAATTGAATGGAAACACGTGGAGAGGCGATAGGGAACTAGGGTTAGCCACTAGAAATCCCCAGACTCCAGGCGAGTGAGAGGCTCCTGGAGGCTCCCATGGCAAAGATTTATTTTTGTTTTTAAAATATATATTTTAGGGTATTTAAATAACATCTGGAAGTGAAACAAATACTATAATGAAGGCCTATTTTATAAAAAAAAAATCAGTACTCTGTTCTGTTTTTGCAATGGTGGTGGCTGAATACCAGCTCTCGCTACACAAGCATTCTGCTCCCAACCTACACTTCCTGCACTAAGGATTATCTCTACCTGAGGGGAGTTTTTAGAAACTGTATTGTGTCAGGATATAATAATTGTTTCAGTTCACTTATATTTAATTGTTTCTGCTCTGCTGAAGAGTGAACCCAGGGCCTTGCACATGCTAGTCATGATGATATCCCTGAGGCCTACATCAGTTTCTTTTTCCCCCCATTAATTAATTTATCAATTTTACATCCCTGTCACTGCGCCCTCCCAGTCCCTGCCACTGTCACACAGTCCCTCCTCCCGCCCCCAATTTCCTAATGTCATCCGTATTGTATGAGAGTTCAAGTTTCTTTGGCTTTCTCTCCTCTTCCTCCTTCTCATTATGATTCAACAGCTTAGATGTTGCAAGATACAACCTAGGATGATTATTTGATTCATCTCATACAGTTGTTTGAATTCATAGGTTTTCTCTCCAGCTTATTTTCTCCTTGATGTTTAATTATTGAAGAAATGGGCTCCAGGGAACTTCCACCAATTTGGTTTAAGACTTTTGAATTTCTGTGGAGCCATTTTCTGATCTCCTTTATTTCCTGAAATTTATAGTTAGACCTAGACCCAGCTCTGGGTGTTTTGGGAAACCTACTCTAAAGGTGGTGCATTGGCTGTCTGCTAGGAAACATGCATAGCTGATTAGTTTTCCTTTTGTTATGGTGACAAATCTTGCAACTCTAAGCCAAGATACATTAATTAAGTAGGGGTTCTATTGCTATCTCTTGTGCTTATGAGTTAAATGAAAGCCTCTTTTTATTTATCTTTATATGTTTACTTTGTTTAGTTACCTAAGATTTATAACAAATAAACGGAAACCACATGTTCTTTCTCTTTGATTCGGTTTTCAAAGCCATATGTTGATTAGAAAAGCAGTCTTTTCCGGGGCTATCATAGAATACTGAGCCAGATGGTGCTCAATGGCTGTGAGGTGACCATCACCCTATCACAACAGAATAGTTCCATACTTGGTTTTTTAAAGGCACATGCCACTTCACCTGGAAAATTCATCACTAGAACATCAACACCAGCAACAGACTCCTTCTCATCCTCAGACTCTGCACCCAGCCTAATTATGTACCCATCTTCTCAGAGAAGTAGGTATAATTAACCTCATTTTTAAAGATAAGAGACTGAGGAGAACTGAAGAAGGCATGGGAGCACCCCAAGGTGTAAGGGCGTCACTCTGGGAGATGAGGTGGAAATTTATACACATTTAATTGCAACATTAAGAAGGCTGGTCCACAGGGAGCCAGAGAAATGGAGAGCTAGCGATCTCTGACTCAGTTTTGATACCATGAATCATTCAGTGTGCAGAAACTTGCATATAGATTACAACACAACTGTTATTGATAAAGCGTTTGGCGTTGTGATGACTGGCACATGGAGGAGATGGGAAAATGTCAGATGGCTCTAAACACACATTACCCACATCTCTGTCATATGGCAAGGATAGTGGTCTAGCCTTTCCCGTTTTCAGACTCAGTTACTGATGCCAGGCAGGTAGGGTATGAAAACCACTCTCCTCCATTCCGTCAAAAGTCCTCCATGGATGCTGCATACCTCTTGTGTAAAGCGAAGATAATCTTTCTAGGAAATTTGTAATGCCTGCCACTCATGCTAAAAGGTCTCCTGTGACTAGGGACCTGGCGCCGATGAGCTGCACTGACTTGAGAGTTGTCCTCCCTCACGCCTGGCTCAGTGCTCGGAGTTTTCAAGGGAGAGCTATTAAAGCGAAAATACTTTCATGCATCTTGGAGCTGGACTATATTAAATAGGTGTTCTCCACCCAGACTAATTGCTGTAGCACCCTGTAATTGTGTGGCCTTGAGTAAGCTTGCCTCATCAGCACAAACCCGCTGTTAGCGATGCGAGTTGAAGAGAGAAGTGAATGAATACAAGGAGCTTCAAAGGGGGAGACTCCCAGAGGCCTCTTGTGGACATTAGATTTTCATTAGTCACCTAACAATACCCTCTAGCCTAGACCATCTGGAGAAGAACTAATACCTTCTGCATACTACAGATCCTTATCTCTTGGCACAAATGATGCACACTTGACCTAACTGGTAGAAAAATTTCTGTTGAAATTGCACTCATTTAATCCCGGCCTCACCGGCCAATAATCTTACTTAATAACTTTCTTGTGTTGTTTAAGGAACCACATTTTCTTCTTCTTTTTCCTCCTCTTCCCCCTCTTCTTCCTCCTCTTCCTCCCCCTCCCCCCTCCCCCTCCCCCTCCTCCTCCTCCTCCTCCTCCTCTTCTTCCCTAATTTAAAGCCAGTTTTGACATGAGGGCTGCTTGGCTGTTTAAAGACACTCTTTAATATTCCTGAGAATAAAATGATAGCAGGAATGATGCTGAAATCCTCACCCAGCCTCCTCATCTCCTAGTCTACTAAGAGACTTGACTCACTGCCCTCAGGCTTCTTCTCTGACCAGGAATATCTTCCAGGCTTCCTATGTCTTGGTATCAGGTAAACAGTGCTTTGAGCATCAAATTCTAGGATGCTACGAACCTCACAAAAGGTATCAATAAGAAAAGTACATGTTAGGTCCTAGTGGACAGGCTGAGTGTATCAAATGCTGCTTTGTTTATAGTTCCGTTTATAGTCACATCTTAGTGCTTGGGCAAAGAAGTTCCTTTATGCAGTGGACAGCAGTGAGTGCAAAGACTCCTTAAGAGATTAAAGTGCTCAGCCATAAGTGGAATTTCAGTATCTCTTCCTCTGAGGCTCAGGAGTCATCCAGATGATGGAGGAGAGAGAACCTAAGAGAGGAAGGAGTGTCATGTGATGGGAAGAGCACTGTCTTTACACGTGTTATCACAGTGTTTTCAACACCCCCAGTGGTGGACTGTTGACCTAAGATCTACAGAAGATTGGGCTGGTCAGCATCTTGCCATGTGGGAAGTGAGGAGAAGGGACCATGAGGCCCTTGCAAGAACTTCCAGACAGATGATGGGAGCTACTGGGGAATGGTTCATGAGGCCCAGCCCTTCCTGAACATTTTATGGTTGCTGGGGGATGGAGAGACTTTTATTTCAGTGGTATAGCCAGTGGTAGGAGGCCCGCGCTCCTTCAAACAAATCCTCACCCAGGACTCTGTAAACAATTCTAATGAAACTCATTGGATCATCAAAATCAACCAACCAACCAACCAATCAATCAATCAATCAAACAACCAATAAGAAAGTAAAAGTAAAAGAGTCTGGAAGAGGAAGTGATCGGTGGGATCACAGGAGAGGAATGGAAGAGAGAATCGGATCAGAGTAGATTGGATACATGAAGCTGCTGCAGTGAAATTCATCATGATGGAAAAGCAACCTATGCTAATAAAATATAGACTCTGCCCAAGGAAAGCAAACATGGCATGCTTCTTACACGTACAGCTGGTACAGCTAACAGCACCACACACATAGACAAGCCCCTGAAACAGATTAATAAAGAAAATGCTTTGGGTGGCACAGTCAAGGGTCTGCTGGTCCACTGCTTTTTTCTTTGTTTGTTTTTGAAAGAATGTTAAGTTTAATATTTGCCATTATGCACTGAGGAGACAGACAGGAGCATCAGTCTAAGGCCAGTGTGGGCCACATAGGGACCTACACAAACAACAAACCGGTTACTACAGACGTACCAGAAAAACCATTTCAGCTAAATACTATGACAAAGGGATAGTAATGTCTTTTTTTTTTCCTCTCTTGAGACAGGGTTTGTATAGCCTGGGACTCTCCTGTAGACCAGGTTGGCCTTACACTCAAGCGATCCACCTGCCTTCTAAGTGCTGGAATTAAAGGTGAGCATATTGTTACACAGTATTCATGCTGGGTTTCTTGTATGTTGTAGGAACTAACAAACTTCACAGTTCAGCACTATATTCAAAGTAGAACTGGCCGAGCATCTCAAAGCCCCGTGTATTAATTCATAAACTGGGTATGGAGGCCCATGGGTCCAGTATTAGCACCCAGGAGCTAAGAGGCAGGCATCAGAAGTTCAAGGTCATCCTCAGCAATACGTCAATGAGGTCGAGGCCAAGGCTCTGTCTGACAGAGAAGTAAGAGACTCCAATATCTGTTCACAAGAGTATGTAAAATAGTATGTAAAATTCATTCCTTAGTGCCGTAAGAAAAGTCTCATTACCCCTGCTCTCATCTTCTAAGGAAAAATGCTGAGCAGTGTTCTTGAGCCTTTCTAGAAACTCAGAATGCCGCACCAGACAGATGCATCTTCGCAATCACTCAGAATGCCCCACTGTAGTTGTTCACTTTCCAAAACAGTAAAATAGTTTTAAATGTAGAGAACAAAATGGAACATTTATTTTTCCTTAAATTCAAAAGAAATACTAAGTAGATGGGGTAAGAAATTAAATCTAAACACAAGGTCCGCCTGAGCGCTGTTTATCCAAGGCAGCCTAACCAAATGGACGTGGAGAGAGACCACCGGGTCAACAGAGGATTTATCAATGGCGTCTCCGGTCTGGACTCCTGCTTCGTCTTCGGTCTCCTCTCCTCTTACCCTTTGGTGGACCACGAACAGAACACCAGTCGACACTGATTGGCTGCCTTTAGGCCTTGGTGAGTCAGCCCATCACCGCAGAGAAGTGAAGGAGGGAATGCGCACTTTGAGGGACAGCCCCGGGGATGAGATGTCCCATCGGGCTTTAAATGCCACCACTTCCCCACAGTGCCAAAGCTTGGAACCAAGCCTCCACCACACACGTTTTGGGGGTTAATGAAGGTACAAATCACATCAGGGCCAGGGACAATTCCTGCTCCAAGAAGGAACATATGGGGGAAGTCATTGTGAAGGGTAGCATGGCTTCACTTTGGATGAATGGCAGCAGGTCCTGAGGTGGGTGGGGTCCTCGGGGACCAGTGCTGCCCTCCAGCGTCCCAGTGCAGTGCCCTTTCACACAGCCTCCAAAGTCTCCTTTGAAAAGAAAACTGACCGAGAATTTCAAGGGAACTCTTTCTCGTTTTTGTTTGTTTGTTTGAGACTAGGCCTTTCTACTAGGTGGCTGTCAAGGTACTCACCCTGTAGACCAGGCTGGCCTTGAACTCAGAGATCCCCCACCTCTGTCACCAGGGGCAAGCTGGCCAGGGGACTATTTTTGATTGCTTCATTCTTGAGCAGTTGGTACATCAGAGCAACTCCCACCTTCCTTCAGTGTAGAAGAGGGTGCAGGGCCCATGGGGCTTCCTGAGTTCTGCCTGTGCCCTTCAGGCCTCCATGTATGGGCTGGTGCTTGCTTCTCATTTCACTAGGATAGAACTAGAGTCTCAAACCACCACGAATGATCTGCACCTGAGTGTCACACTAACCCCCTGATAACCGCCTTTCCAACTTGTAAAATGGGTCCACAACCACATCTGAATGATTGTTGTATGATCTGAAAAACGTAATACACTTTATACAACTGCTTTGGGGAAAACGGTGAGTACGTGGTGGCAACTTAGAGATTGCCATGCACCATATAAGTCACCATAATGTCAGTAGTGATAAATATTCATCATTTGAATATTATAATGCAAAATATTAAATTTGGTATTCTTCTTGAAATCTCAATCCTCTTTCTAAGTATTCAGTATGCACACAGAAAGCAAAGCCATCACACAAACTGCATATATATGCATGTGTGTATGTGTGATATAGCCAGAAGTCAAAGGAGTCTGTCTGAGACTTACAACTCTATGGCAGCGACAACATGGGCGAGCAGACATTGGCTACGGCTTCTGGCAGTTGCACTTTTACTTAGAATGACTTCTGAGCACTTTACAAGCTCCTCATTCCAGCCCTGAGAGGAGTTGTTAATGTAACTCTCCTTTTTACAGATGTCGGAGGTGGGGCAAAGCACGTTAGTTATTTATTGGTACATGAGATAGCCGGAACCAGACCGTCTCAAGCCAGAAGCAGCAAAAATCCTGGGGCAGCCCGCGGCAGTGCAGAACGCGCCAATAGCCTGTAGTTCTGAATGTGAAGGTCTCTAAACAACCAACTCCAGGCTACTTGGGCCCCATCCTGATTCCCGGCTTGACCTGAGATCTCTGTAATTACAGCCCCAGGGAGTCTGCGTCTGGGACGGGGCAGCTTCCATACACTTCCTCCTCTGTTCCCCACCTCGCCGCCCTCCTTCCTTTGTGATCTGAATGCGAGCGCATAGTGAGGAATCCCATACTATTATTCTATTTCTTTTCACTTTAGAATATTAAAATGGAGGCTGGGGAGTAGATACGTGGTCAAGAGCGTTTGCTGAGCAAACACAGGGACCTGAGTTTAAACCCATAGCACCCCTGTGAAAAAACCAGACATAGCGGCACAGGCAGACACAGGCCGATCCCAGAATTCAGCTGGCCAGCCTGCCCAGCCAAAATGGAAACTTCAGGTTCAGGGAGAGAGACTGCTTTCAAGGGAACAAAACAGAGAGGGACACCAGTGTCCACCTCTGGCTTCTGTGGGTGGGCTCCCAAGTGCACGCACGCACGCACGCACACACGCACGCACGCACGCCCGCCCGCACGCACGCACGCACACACGCACGCACGCACGCACGCACGCATGCTCACAGGCACGCACACACACATGCTCGCACGCACGCACGCACGCTCGCACGCACGCACGCACGCACGCTCGCACGCACGCACGCACGCTCGCACGCATGTACGCGTGCACCCTGATGCACAATTAACACAGTAACATTTTCTCGTTATGGGCCTACTTTCCTTCATGATAATTGCTGACTCCATATGCCAGTGCTACATTATTTATTGACTTCTATTGTACGTTGAGCACCCAAAACCTGGATATTTAAAATCCAGAATGCCACAAATCTGAAACGTCTGAATACTGACATACCATAACTAGAAATTGGGCAAAGTTAAAAGGAATGCACTAAAATATTATACAATATTACATAAAATTACCTTTAGACTGGGTGGATAAGTTGTGCATGAAAATATATGTACTCTACGTTCAAGCCTTGGCCCCAGCCACAGGACAGTCCATTCTTTATATGGAAATATGAAATAAGAATAAAAACCCCATGAAATACAAAACACATTGGTGTTTGGTTCCCAGCATTTTTGATTCATAGTCTGTCCTAGATCTTCTTCCTGTGACCCTTTAGAGGTCTAGGAGGCTTAAGAAGATGTAAGTTTTAGAAAAGAAATGTTAAGTTTCAAACGTGGGACAAGCAGCTTGAGGTGCCTATTTAACATACCAAAGTAGACCTGGCCTCCAGGTTTTCCCAGCGTCCCTCAGTCCCTGCCTGTCACAGGGCGTGGCTGGCACACTCTGCCCTCCACCCTGAACTCTCTAGCCCAGGGTCTGAACTTCCTACCTTCCCCCCAGAGGCTCTTCCCAGTATAATCCAGACATTTTGGTTGGTCACCTGCTCTGTCTGCCTCTCTGATCCTTCTTTTGGCCTCCTGGATGCTGTACTAGACTCCCCCTCCCCCTCCAAATGATGGGGATAGATGCAGAGATAACAGCCAAATATTGGGCAGAGCCAGGACAATCCTGACAAAGAGGGGAAGGAAGAACACAGCCCACAGAATCAACTAAGCAGGGCTCAAAGGGCTCATAGAGTGTGACTGATCTGACACACTTGGACGCTGTGTGGGTCTGAGCGCGGTCTGCTGCATCTACCTTACGGTTGTGTAGCTTGGCATTCTTGTGCAATAACGGGAGAGATGGGTGTCTCTGACTCTTGCCTGCATTAGGCACCCTTTACCTTCTCCTTGCTGTTATATGAGGGTCTGTGCCCAGTCTTACTGTATCTTGTTAGGCCATACCTGGCAGATATCCCTGGGACGCCTGCTCTTTCCCTTTGTCTTTTGCTGAAGGGAAACAGAGGAGGAGTTGATCTGGGGAGAGGAGAGGTAGGGTAAGAAACTAGGAGTGGAAGGAGGGAAAACTCTGGTCAAGAAGAAGAGGAGGAGGAAGAAGAGAAGGAGGAGAAGGAAGAACAGCAACAGCAGCAACAACAACAATGACGACAACAACACAACACAACAAAACAAGAAAGACCATGTCATGGCTGAGTAGGACCATCCCCCATCCACTGGGAGACCTCAGCCTGGAGGAGCCCGGCCTGCAACTAGAGCTCCTCACCCTGGTGGAGAGAGGGGAGTGAAGGGCCTTGATGCAGCCAGTGGGCTGCATGGGTCCTGTGCTTAAGGCAGAGTGGTGATAAGCAGCAGCCTGGAGGTCTTTCAGATTCTGCGCCCAGATGCCCCGCCCAGATACCCCACCCAGATACCCCGCCCAGATACCCCGCCCAGATACCCTGCCCAGATGCAAGATTATCCTGACTCTGGGCAACACCAGGATATCAGAGACGAGTCTCTGAGTTTATGGTTCTTTAGAAACCAGAAACCTTGGGCCAGACCAATGCCTTGTTGAAATAAGTATTTGTAGGTAAAGCTGTCTAGGCAAAACCAAACCAAAACAAGAATGCCCCGTGTGACATGCAACACGTTGCAATGCCACTTTGATGAATAAATGTGCAGTGGAGAGGTAGGAAAGATGGCAAAATGGAGCAGCTCATGACATTTGGTGGAGAGGGGTGGGACTAGACACATCATGGAAGGGGTGGCGGTATAGGAACTATGGTGGAGGGCGGGGTGTGGGGGATGGTGCACGTTGTTGCAGGTAGAGCTTGCAGCGTGATGTGCAGCAGCCTTGATGTCTCCCAGGCTCTGCCCCAGAGAGTACTCAGCCACATGCTCAGCCTGGCTCTAGACAAAAGCACGGTGTCCAAGATGGAGCGTGATCAACTGCAAAAAGAAGTAGAATAATCTGCAGTGTTTGGGTTCTATGATACCTCTCTGGTCAGTAACTCCAAGGTAAGTAGCCCATTCTTGGACTGGGCTTTTTATTGGTTGGTCTCTGATGTCTACTAGGGGTGCAGTTGTCCCCATTATAGGGTAACACATCTTAACTTTTTAATCTTTCTATATTATATGTTATATGTATACACATACACATACATGATAAGTGCAATTTATTCCATTCTAGGAAATGTCCACAGTAGTAGGTTTCTGTGGTACCTTTCCACAAGGAAGGCCTTTCTTGTCATTTGTCTCTTTCTATGCTCCCTTCTCTACTTAGGGTTTTTTGGTTTTTAGTGTTTGGGTTTTTGCTGTTGTTGTTGCTTGTTTGTTTGAGACAAGATCTCATATTGTAGTTCATTTGACCTGGAACTCACTATGTAGCTCAGGATGGCCTTGAAGGCAAGGAACCTTCCCCCACTTCCTTTATAAAAAGAAATTATTATTTTATGTGTATGGATACTTTGCTTGCCTGCATTCCTGGTGTCCGTGGAGAAGAGGCTGTTGGATCCCTTGACATTGCTGGAGTTGCAGATGCTTGTAAGCTTCTATATAGGTGCTGGGAACACAGGTCCACTGGAAAAAAGCAGCAAGTTTCCTTACGCCCAAACCACTTCTCCCACCCAGGGAAGACTTTTATTTTTTTGTCTTATGGTTTTAGTCCTAGAATCATTTGGCCCTATTTCTGTGGGCCTATAGTGAGGGAGAACATCAAGACAGAGGAGGTGTGGAGAGAGAGAGAGAGAGAGAGAGAGAGAGAGAGAGAGAGAGAGAGAGAGAGAGAGAGAGAGAGAGAGAGAGAGAATAAGAGGAGTTGGGAGAAAAGAGGAATAAATTTTAATGCATTCTCCCAGAACTTCATTCCCTCCAATTGATTTTTACTTCACATAGTGCCTACCACTGTTAATAGGCTATCCAGTTGTGAGTCTATCAGGGAATTTCCCACTGAGGCAGAAAAACGTATCAAAGCCATCAAGATCCTATCAGTTCTCTAGGCTCCATTCTCTCTGTGTTCCTTTTTGGACAAGGCTTTTAACATATAAACCTTTTTGAGGGCACTTCAGAGCTAAACCCTAACAACACATAAACCATGAGCTCTGCCTTTTATGTGGTTTGTGGCCCAAGAAGGGCCTGGACTTAAATGGGAATAACATATACACATGAATTACAGAGTGGAAGTACAGAATGGGGCTCAGAACAGTGTTTGGCGTCTGTTCTCTATATTGGAAGCACTTGTAGTTAAAGCACATGAAAAAAGTCCCCTGGTTCTGGAGAAGATCAAAGATCCTAGACAGGAGGAAGAGACCAGGGTTTAGAGTTCTTACCTAAAATGTCTATCATGGACACAAGGTAAGGTAAGGGAAGGTAAGCAGATTCACACCTTCTCCAGATCTGAATTCCTTTAAAAATTTCTTCCTTCCCTCCCAGATATTGAGATCAGAGTTCTGAGATCTGTGGGTTTCTTTACTTTTTCCCTCATGAAATTCATCTGTAATCACATAGTAATGAATGCTATTTAGAGGAAAGCATCTTTCTTTCAATCCACTGACAAATGGACCCATTAAATCTAAAGTTAATGACAGACAGTTGCATAGCATAAGGTATTTGTTAGGCGCATTCCCGGTTTCAATATGTATCTACTGTTTTCTACATTCTGACATGGAAGAAATTGCTCAGGTACACTGCATACTTGTGTTGTTTTCCTCTTTATTTATATAATTTTGTAAAATATAAACATTGTAAGGTGGACATGGTGGTGCACCTTTAGTCCCAGCACTCGGGCAGCAGAGGGGGGTGGATCTCTGTGAGTTCAAGTTCAGCCTGGTCTTCATGGTGAGCTACATAAAGAAACCCTGCCTCAAAAACCAGAATTGGAAATGAGGCTCTTGCAAGGTACATAGAGAAGGTCTACCTAATACACTCTCAAGCGTGGCTCTGGGTGTGGTCCTCTCATCACTTAGAAACACCTCTGTATTGAACTTAGTGATTTAAATGGATGGTCATGGGTTCTTTAGAGGAAAGCGTCGCTTCTCCATGTTTTAATTGTAGTATGGGATAAGTTGGAGGTCAGGTTAAACTGAGTTAACTAAGTCTTATCATAACCATCCTCAGTGTTTGTTTCTTTATGAATCTTAGTAAACATTTTCACCCATTATTTTCTAGGACTAGTTATAATTTAATATAAGATTTCTTCTCCCAGGAGAAACCTAGGACTTGATAATACAAAAAGCATTGAACTCACAATGGAGTATATACATCATGCAGCACGGAGAAGATCATTGCGCAGAGTAGAATGTAGATTCATGGGTTAGAGATCTGAGGCTTAGCCAGACAGGGCAGTGCATGCTGGTAATCCTACCAGCCTGTAGGTAGAGGCAGGATAATCAGGAGTTCAAGGCCAGCTTCCATTACAGAGAAGATCACAGCCAGCCTGGGTTTTCATGAGATCTATCTCAAAAAGTAAGAAAACAAAACAAAAATAAAACCCAATTAGGTATCTATCTATCTATCTATCTATCTATCTATCTATCTATCTATCTATCTATCTATCTATCTATCTATCTTGCCTGGCTCAGAAAGTCCTCAGTAAGTAGCTGTGAGTCTTATGAACTTCCTATAAACTGCTGGAAAAGTGCAAAGAGGAGAGATCATACAAATCAATGGGGATGTCATTTACCAGTAAAGCTAAAACTTCTGATGATTTATAGATATCTCAGGAGAATGCCCAGGAGTGTATAGCTGAAACTGTTTTCTTGGAAAAGAGAGAAGGAGGAAGAGAAAAGGAGAAGAGAGGAGAAGGAGGGGGGAGAGAGGGAGAGAGGGGGGAGGGAGAGAGTGTGTGTATGTGTGTGTGAGAGAGAGAGAGAGGGAGAGGGGGAGAGAGAGAGGGAGGAAGGGAGAGAGTGTGTATGTGTGTGTGTGAGAGAGAGAGGGAGAGGGGGAGAGAGAGAGAGAGGGAGGAAGGGAGAGAGTGTGTGTATGTGTGTGTGTGAGAGAGAGAGAGGAAGAGGGAGAGGGAGGGGGAGAGAGAGTGTGTGTATGTGTGTGTGTGAGAGAGAGAGAGAGAGAGAGACAGACAGAGAGAGAGAGAGAAGGAGGGAGGGAGGGAGGGAGGGAGGGAGGGAGAGAGCACATTAAAGAACATGCTATAACAAATCTCCTTTGTGTTGCTGCTGGGAGTGGCTAGGTGTGTCTAGTCATCCCTTAGCCAGAATGCCGGGTAATCCAGTCATAATGCTTGTAATGTTTAAACCCATAGGCGAGAAAAACCACCAACCAAACAGTAACCTAGGTTATTAAATATTTGTTCCAATTCTTGTGCTGAACTGAGGAAAATTGTCATTTGATAAAAGTGCATAATGAATGGATGGAGAGCTCCCCCTTTAAGCTTCGGTTCTTCCCTCTATCCCCAAAGCCCACCCACTCTTGATGTGCATGGCGTGTAAAATGGATTTTGTGTTATGTAGGCATGAGACCATTATGAACTGTTTTGGGAGTTTTAGAGCAAAGTTCTACAAACAACTATATTCTTTCCCACCAAACCTTCTTTAAAGAAATGGAACACGGTTGGATGAAGCTCTGTTTAGCCATTGGCTGCCATATCTGTCTAATTTATTGTTTGCAGTTATAACTTCTCATTCTTTGTTTCTAGGCCCGCCTGGTCCTCTGATGTCCAAGGATCCTGCCTCCACGTCTCCTGAGCACTCGAAGGCTGAGAGTCTTGTACTTGTCTCTGGACTCCATTGTGTATGTGTTCCCCACCAACCTTATGTCTCTTATTATGCACCATCAAATACTAAAATTTATTTATATATTTACTTCCTACTGTGTTACTTGTAGAATCTCCAGGGAGAGGGAACATGACGTGTTCCTAAGTATGTGGTACCTCTAACTTTCAGACAATCAGAATCACGCTGTGCTTGGGATCCTCGGGGGTTGCTGAACTGTTGCTACCATCTCTCCAGGATGGGCAAACAAAGCGTTGGCCCAGCACTGAGAGTTAAGATTTACGATCTTTAGAGGGCTTTGGATGACGGTAACAATCAGGGAGCAGCCCAGTGCTGAGCACATAGTTGTGGTGAATTGGATGCTAATGCCCTGGTCCAGCCTCCTGTCATTATTCTCTGGGCTTTTCTGAGGACCAGGGAGAGTGGCGTTAACTGCTGTCATATATGTGCAAATATATTTCACCTCACAATTGTGAAGAATAGAAGGGTAGAGAGATGAGACATGTCGTTTAGGATTTCTCCAACAGTAAGTGGTAGCAACAATGTGCAAACTTAAGACTGACCTCGAGCGCGTGCTTCCTCCGCTTCAGCTAGACGCCAGTATTTTATAAACTGCATGGTCCATATCCCTATCTTTATGACCTTGCTTCACTGAAATGCTGCTTTCAGAGTTGAACTCATTTTTTTTTTTTTAAATGAGTTTGGTCTTGGCTAATAGGACTCAGGACAAGGGAGAAAGAGAGAAGCTGTCTTTTCACCTTTCACTGCATTGAACAAGAAGCACTCATTGACTGTGTAGTAAGTCGTGGACATACCAAGGAGGGCTGTTAAGATGAGTGAGGCTGGCTCTTATCTTTCAGATTCTAGTAGTCAGTGTGGAAGATGCTGAAGTTAAAATGTCGATGAAACGAACCAGCACATGAACAAGGAAAAGCAAACTGGTTCAACTTCAGAAGCTTCCCTGAGGACAGGGTAGATAAAAAAATAACAAAACCAAAACAAAACAGATCCCGCTGCTGATCAAGGAGCTTCAGGAGACCTGAAATTGTTAAATCGGGCTCCCCCAAAATGTTTCAGAGCAAAGCTGTGTCCTCTCTTAGGACGCCTCCACCTTCTCAGGTCTATTAATCTATCGCTCCTCATCGATTTGATATTGCATGTTTTGCCTGTAATGCTGTGCAAGTTACCAGAATGAGCGATGCCACTCTAGCCCTCTACACAGAAAAGACGAAGGTCAGAGTTAGAAGTTGTAGTATTTCTTTCCATCACCACCTATTCTGCTCGTATTTCCTCCCATTCACCCCCCTGGCGCCGCCCCGGCAGGTAGGGTTGGTTGTCGTAGACGTGTGCACGCTTAGCTCAGGGCAGGATCCACCAGCCGTGCCTTCCTGCCTGTGCTTGTCACAGGCCATCAGGAGCAGTGCAGACAGCAGCAGCAAGTTCGGCCTGAATCATGTCTTCCGATCTTGCACAGGCTGCCAAGTGTCATGAGTAAGAGCTCAGCAGTGGGGTGGTGCAGGCAGTGCAGTGCAGCGCAGGCTGGGCGGGGCCAGGCTGGCAGGCTCGGGTGTGGCCACAGGTGAACACTGCTCCCCAGGCAGAGAGCATAGCTTTCACTGCCTCTGAGCTCCTTCGGCCTTTCCCCCTCTCTTGGATCTCATTTTCCGGGATACCTGCAACTCAAGGTAAGCAAGGAGAGGTCGCAGGGCTGCTGAGTTCCCTGTCGAGGCCAAGGCACGGAATAATTAGGGGGTGGACTCCAAGTGTTGAACAATGTGGTCGGGTTTTATCAAAGGCAGCCTGGCTTCAGTAAGATGAGCGTCGGTGCCAGCTTCTAAGCTCTTTGTGTACCCAAAGTGGCTCTGGGGGAACTATCACCACAGAGCCGCCTACATCCAGAATATGAAGAAGGCATAGGACAGGAGGCTTGGCTGACGGTGCCCGGGCGGGAAGAGCAGTGATTCCGGGTAGGAGTTAGAACCAGGATGTACTCGAGATGCCGGTTTTTGAAAGGGTGTGGTCCGAAAGCCTAGGGAAGGTCGAGAAGATGGGAACTGGGGCTTACTTTCCTAGTGGACGTTGGGGGATTGAAATTCTTGTCTTTTTAAGTATTAGGTCAGTGCTCATTGTCTGACACCCGTGTTCTAGACAGAAATCATTTCTCCTCACTCCTTGTAGATTCAGCAAACTTTTAAAAAACCGTATACAACATAAATCTTGAACATTTGAGATGTAATGATTATTGTCTTTTCCTGATGGGTTGTAATGATGATGATGATGATGATGACGGTGATGATGATGATGATGAAGAAGATAATAATAATAAATAGTAGTAGTAATAATGATAATGATAACAATAATAAAAACAATGATAACAATAATAGTTTAATGCCATTGTTCAAAGATTTCGTACTGAAAACTCCATTTAATACAATAGGTTGTTTCATTTACTCAAATTGGATCTCAGAACTGGGGGATCTTGACCAGTTTTTGCTCAGTGGCAAAGTGGCACATGGCTTGAAGGTGGGGTGACTTAGATAGAAGGGGACCTTCACACTGTTCTCATGACACAAGTTCTGAAACCATTTTTTTTTTTTTTACATCCTCCTGGTCCCAAGAGGATCTGTAACAAAATTGTGGCACATGCTTCAATCACCTTCAAGTAGGTGCAGGTGTGGATGAGTCCCACATGGGTGGAGAGAAGGAAACCTAGCAGAAAGGGAGTCTTGGAGGTGAGTCAGCGCCTTTGTACCGTGCTTCCTCACGCCTCATAGGGTGCCGTTCCAGGCCCTCCGGGACTGGGGTTGACTTTGGAGCATGCGGTCTCAGCAGTTTGGGCTACCTAGGTGTGGCCTCGCAGTGGGTCAGCAGTGAAACTCAGGCTTCAAGGAATCAGGTGCTGCCATGATGGCTGAGACTGCATGCTTAAAAATCTGGTGCCAATTTTCTCCTCCCAGGGTCAGGAAGTGATCCACAGAGCCTGTGCTCTTAGGCCACGTTATTGCCCAAGGAGCAGTCACATCAAAGCTCCAAGGAAGATGGACATGGTGACAGATGCTTAGGATTCTAGCCTCTTGGGAAGCTGAGGCAGGAGAATGGCTAATTTTTTTTTGGCTAAATACACAGAATAGAAAGGACTGGTGTTATAGCTCCATGGTAGAGCACTTGCCTAGTGATCACAAAGCCCCAGGTTCAATCTTCAATTCAACAGTGAAAGAAAGAAAGAAAGAAAGAATGAATAAATAAATAGATACCCGAGAGAGGCCTTTGATCGTCTCCATTCTGTACAGTCAGGCAAGCTAGGCTGCAGACTGTCCATACCTCTCTGATGATGAAAATCAAACTGTGTTTGAGACAGGATGTTGCTCCACAAGCTCTCTATGTAGGGCAGGCTGATCTCGAACTCATAGCACTCAAGGAAAGCCTTCTACCTCAACCTTCTAGGTTTTAGTATTACAGTATAAGCTATCCGGCCTGGCAAATTTTAGTTTTTATGAAATGAAAATCTATACATGCAGTCCCCCACCCCACCTCTGTGTATGAGAGTTCACGTGTGTGTGTGTGTGTGTGTGTGTGTGTGTGTGAGTGTGTTAAATAGTCTGTAGATAAGACAGAGCTCTATCATTTAATTGTGGGCATGCAGGATAGCAGTCATAAACAGGGCGGTCTCAGGCGAAGTGGAAAATATAATCAGCCTGCCCATGGGGACCTTTATCTCTCCAGACTGACCACTGGCTTGGTGCTTAACATTTGGGAAGTCCTTATGTAAGGGCATCATGAGCTATCAGCTCAGAGAAGTCTTTTCTTCCCTCTTCCTGGTACATGTGGCTCCATTCACTCATTTTATTTTTAATTGAAATAGAATTACATAATTTCCTCCTCTCTTTCCTTCCTCAGCCCCTCCCAGAGGGCTCTCTCTCAAATCCCTCCCACAACCCTCACTGTCAAATTGACAGCCTCTATTTCTTTGATTGTATTTGTTAGACATACACTCATCTATCTATCTATCTATCTATCTATCTATCTATCTATCTATCATCTATCTATCTATCTATCTATCTATCTATCTATCATCTATCTATCTTCCCCCCTCTCTCTCTCTCACACACACACACAGAGGGAGGGAGAGAGAGAGAGAGAGAGAGAGAGAGAGAGAGAGAGAGAGAGAGAGAGAGAGAGAGGACACAGATGCACATTCAGACCACTTAGAGACGCCCATGTGTCTCTGAGTGTGTTTAAATATGTTTAAATAGAGCCTGCTGAGTATGTTTTGTTATTTGTGTGTATATGATTTCAAAGCTGACCACTCTGCATTGGACAGCCAATAAAGGGGCTCATCCTTACACAGGACTTCTCCCAGCAGTCCAAAGCTCTTTGTCTAGGTACTGAGCCTGTCCAACTCTGCCCCTTCCATGTTAATGTGTCCACTGATGTTTCCATTGGTCCTGCTTATGAGGCCATTTATAGGAAAGACTCTTTCACAACAGTCTTCCTGGTATTTTGGATCTCATAATCTTTCACCAACTGTTTCCTGAGTCATAGATACAATGTTTCTCCAAAATGTTTCCTGAGTCACAGATACAGGAGCTGTGATGTAGATGCTGGTGGGGGTTGGACTTTTCATGATCTGTCAATTTCTATATTGTTTCCAGTTGTGGGTTCCTGTGTTTTCCTGTAATTTGGATTCCCCTGTTTGTAGTAAAGAGAAGTTTTTTTTTTTTTTTTTTTTTTTTTTGATGAGGGAGATAATGAGGAGGAGCCTCCAGCTAGTGAGGAGAGAGGGGGCTTAAAATAGAAGAAGAAAAAGGGACAAGGGAAAATACCAACAAATCTACTTAATATGCCTCGAGGAATTATATTATTTTATATCAACTTAAAATACACATCTATCTACATCTCTCTCTCTCTCTCTCTCTCTCTCTCACACACACACACACATACACACATACATACACAGAGGAGAGAGAGAGGAGAGAGAGAGAGAAGAGAAGACACAGATACACACTCAGACCACTTAGAGACCTCATATGTCTCTGAGTGTGGATACAAATATGTATTTGTATCTATCTATTGATGAATAAATAATCTACCTATCTTAATGGAAGTTAAGTCACTTGGGATAGTGCTAGGCACAGGAGATTCACTGGGAAGATGTGACAAGAGGGACACATGGTACCTGAGCATAGCTAACCAGCCAAATAGAAAAACATAGATGAAAATAAAAATAAATGGATTATTCAGTTATGATATAATAAGAGAAAAGCCCAGCTATATGGACAAAGCATTTGTAAATGTATCTTGATATATTTCTTATTTCTGGGAGCATGGGTCTGGGAGGAAGAACCAATGCAGACTTCTACAGTCCCTCCCATGCTATCAGAAAACACTGCGAGATGCCAAGGGAGGGAAGCTGTTAGTCAGTTTTGCTCAGTTGCAACACTTATGAACCATGACAATTACCAGCATGGCAGGGTGTGCAAAATGTGCAGTGGCACTCACACGTCAGTGGTAACCAGCAGCTGTCTAATGGCACCTAAGGGCCACTCAACAGGAGTGAAGTCACATATGGTCTTGGAAACCTACCAGCTTCCCAGAGCTAGTGAAGCCATGGACCTTAGTGAAGAATCTACTGCCACTATGTTGATAGACCAACATTAATTCCTTACTACATTCTAAACCTCCTCCTTACACCCACAGATTTGTTTTCATTTTCCCTCTGCCCCCTGACATTTGTCTGACTAAGACCTTATCCTTTCATATGATTCACTTGGATGTCAGTGCTTTTCAGGAGGTGTTCCTGAATTTCCTTTAGGGCTGTGGTGTTGAGGAGAGCCCTCATAGTAACTACTCCACTCTAGCTAGTATCACTCTTAGGACACTAGCTGATAGCTTGCTGGAGACAGAAGTTACTATATATGCATCTTGGGTTTTTTTTTCCAATTGTTTTGATTTATGTTTATTTTATATGTATGTATTTATGCATGTGTGTATGTGTATATATGTATGTGTATATGTATTTGCATATGTTTTGCCTGCATGTATGTCTGAGTACCATATGCTCACAGTACCCACAGAGGCCATTAGATCCTCTCGGGCTGGAGTTGCAGATGGTTGTGAGCCACTATGTTGTGTTGGGAGTCAAACCCGATTTCTCTGGAAGATCAGCCAGGGCTCTTAGCCTCTGAGCCATCTCTCCAGCCCCCACTTTGGGATTCCTAATGCCTACTTCTGCCTGGCTTGAGTTAGGTGTTTATGCCTTATGGAACTAATGCAAGAATTGAAACACCAGAGGAAGAAAGGAGAACCAGAGTTCCTTCAAGTAGGAAAACCTTAAAGGGAAAAGTCCTGTGTCATTAAAACCAACTAACTAAACAACAACTGCAAAATCCAAACAACAGCAATATCCCTCCCCAACACAGAGGTTATCTTGGTATCGTTGAAGGAGATCGTTTAGGATTCAGGGGTTTGGGAACTTGACAGGCTTCAGAAATAACCAATGCCAGCCAAAGCCCAATTATGAGGAAAGAAGGTGGGGAGGTGTGGGGAGGCCTGGCTGGGAGCCAGGAGAAATGAATTCTAGGTTTGGCTTTGCCACTCTCACTCCTGTGTGGGTGGCCTGGGAGAATCACAGCATCATCCTCCATTTCACTCATTCGCAAAATGAAAAGGTGGGGCCAGACTAGATCCTGCTGCAAGATCTCGTCCTACTTTAAAAGTTGATCATACAATCCCTCAGCAGAGAACAGCAGGAACACATTTCGTGACTTCTAAATCTCATTTTTCTTCATAATTTAAAAAAAAATGATTAAAGTGTATTCATATCATTCCCTCCTCCCTTTCCTCTGCCCAACCTTTCCTATCCCCCTACCACTACCTCTCAAATTCACAGCCTCTTTTCTTATTATTTTCATATATATTTATAAACACATAAACACATAAATACAACCTACTGAGTCTACTTAGTGTTGCTTATATGCTTATAATTTTAGGGCTGACAGGTTAGTTAGTACTGTATAAACAATTAGTAGGGTCATCCCCTAGTCAAAGAACTACAGATTCTTGAAAACTGACTTTCTGTTACTGCTTGAGGAGTTATTGACTTTCTTCCTAATAAGATAAAGGTTACTTTAAAACTCCTAAGTGGTTCTGAATGGTACAGATTTTTTGATAGAGTAA
Organism: Apodemus sylvaticus; assembly: GCF_947179515.1. Lineage (NCBI taxonomy): Eukaryota > Metazoa > Chordata > Mammalia > Rodentia > Muridae > Apodemus > Apodemus sylvaticus. Next base: position 18,048,869 of record NC_067483.1, read on the forward strand.
AATAGAATAATATCTTTAAAAAAATTCTTGGGCTGGGTGGTGGTGGCACATGCCTGTAATCCCAGTACTCTGGGAGGCAGAGGCAGGCGATTTCTGAGTTCAAGGCCAGCCTGGTCTACAGAGTGAGTTCCAGGACAGCCAGAGCTATACAAAGAAACCCTGTCTTGAAAAAACAAAATCCAAACAAAACAAAACAAAACAAAACAAAACAAAACAAAACAAAACAAAACAAAACAAAACAAAAGAAATTCTTGGATTTTCATGAACATGAAAGAAGAGAACTCCATACATAGGTGATGAAATGGAAACCAGTGACTGACTTTTACCCTTCAAAGCTGAGCTGTCAACCACCATGCACACCTACTGTGTGCAGCCCACTCATCTCTGGTATGGCATTTGACAGTTTTAAAAATATAATTTGTTTCTGCAAAATGGCCTCTGGAGGAACTTGCAACTTTTTCCCTAGGCATTATGGCCAGCCTGTTGAAGCTTTGCTGTTAATTTGTTGTCTTACAACACAGGGGGGGACGCCCGTTGACTGTGTCCAGGGCCTCTTGAAAGCTACTTTGGATGACAGCAAAGCTTTTCAGTGCTTTCAGGTCACTTGGAACAAATCACAGAGACACTGATATGATTTCCCATGTGACATTTTGGTTGATTTCACGTTATTTATTTATTTATTTATTTATTTATTTATTTATTTATTTATAATGTATATGAGTGCTCTGTATTCACGCACACCAGAAGAGGACATCAGATCCTATCACAGATGGTTGTGAGCCACCATGTGGGTGCTGGGAATTGAACTCAGGACTGCTTGCCACTTGCCTAGTTGTGACAAAATCCCAGAGGCAAACCATATAAGGAAGGTTGTGTTTCCTCTGTCTTTCAGTTGGAGGAGATATGGCCCCTTGTGACAGGGAGGGAACAACAGCAGGAACCAGGGACTGGGCGGCTGATAGCTCTGAACCCACAGTCAGGAAACAGTGTGGTGTTGGCTGTGCTTAGCTTGTTTTGCCTTTCTTATTTTGTCTGAGACCCTGGCTCCTAGCACAGGGCCACCCATAGTTAGGGTGGTCCTCTACCTTAATTAATCTAATCTAGAAACTACCTCACAGGCATGCTCAGAGATCTGCTTCCACGGTGATTCTATATTACATAAGTTCACAGTGAAGATTAACTATCACATTATTACAACACTTTCCACATATAAACAGACCTTACCTTTGACACCTTTGGGCTCTATCAGGCAATTGTGCTATAGAAGGGACCACAGATATTAAGGGCTCCTACCTTTCTCCATAGCCAAGGAAGATTTTCTGATAAAGGAGCCACTTGTCAGGCAGATAAACAGGTTTGGACTTTCAAGTGCTGAAGTTGTCATGCAGAAGAAGGTTCTCTGTGGAAGGGAATGTCTGGCAGATAGGAACCTGTCAAATGTGCATCAGTTTATAGTTTCCAAGCAAAATGTGGATCCAAGCCTAGATACTTTGCAATTAGCCTTATTAAAAGCTGAATGAGTCGTTATGCACAGTCATTTAGGTGAAGCGCATCTATGTGCATGCTGAAGCTAATGAACGGCAGAGTGGACATTTCCTTAGGCTTGGGCATGCTTTCCGGATGCAGCATTGACAAATTTGCAGGAAATAGAGTTTAGGTTTCTCTTCTATTCACTTCATACCAATCCACACTCATACTGACTTGTGCTTGTGGTGAACTAAGAACTGTCAGTGTTACCAATGCTGCTACAGGAAGCCTGAGCTCTTGGTCTGAACATCTCTCATGTGTATTTCTTGCACCTGGAATGAAGTCTCTCATAGCTTCCCTTGTGGTGGGCAGATGGCTCAGAACTGCTACAGTAATATTTTAATTTGCACAAATTTCCCCATTGTCTGCTGCAACCCAACTTTCTTGCTATCCTTCCCAATATCATGATTCCCTAATGAAAGACACACACACACACACATACACACACACACACACACACACACACACACACACACACACACACACACACAGCCTTATATTTAATATGCCTTAAAAAGCACAATGGTTTGGCATTTCCAAACTTTCCTGTGGCTAACATACTCACCCCTCCGATATTTGTGAATTATTTCTTACTAAATCTTATATTGCATCCTGGTTGCCCTGGACCCAGGCCTACAACCCTCCAGGGCCATAACCTCCGATGTGCAGTCTCGGTTCGGTTCCCTGCACCTCCCAGGCCGGATCTTTCTGTTTCTCTGCTGTGGCCATTCTGTTTCCTTTCTCTCCTGCTTCCTTCCTGGGAACCTCAAGTCCCGCCTCTGTCTTCCTGCCTGGCCATTGGCCACCTGCAACTTTATTTACCAATTAGACCCAGGGACCCAGAGCGTCTTACACGCAGTCGTGCGAATTCCCGTGTAATTTGGGAACCTATAATGTAAGCATTAAACCAAATCCTCAAGCCAGAACCCTCCACAGACATCCACAACCGGCGATTCTGCTGATTTTTATGTACTTAACATGAGTCAGCCTCTAGGCTGGGGTGGTGATGTTGTCTCTTATCCCAACCCAGTTAAAGAGAAGGAATAAAACTTGACCTTAAAGAAAGTACAAATGGCCGACCTAATTTTTGGGTACCTTGTGATATATGTGCAATAGGCACGCTACCTAAATGGCATATTCATCTGGTCTGGGCATAAGCTGGAGGAGGAGGTCAGTGAGCGTGGTTGGTGAGCACCAGTGGACTCAGCTTTGTCTTCCTTCTGCTAATAAAGACACTTTTCAGATTCTGAGGACTATTATGATCTATTTGAGTTTATTCTGTATACAGCCCTTTGTAGAGAATTCTGAACTCCAATGGAACTGGATTAGGAATCCAGTTTTTTACTTTATTCTCCTGTCGGCATTTGGAATCTGTTAAAGTCTAAGGTGCAAATTGCAATCCTGTCCATGCACTTGACTCTAACACACCTGTGGTCCTAGTTAAGGAAGCCTTTGACCTTGAGTCATAAAACTGTCTCTCTCACCTTGGGGTGCACATCCTGTCCAAGGTATGTGACAGTTTCCTCTCTTTGTATGTATACAGGTTATCTTTCTTTTTTGTACATATCTCTGTATTTTCTTTTCTGTCCTTAGAAAGACACATCACGTTGGCTTAGTCCCTACCTAACTTCAATATGACTCCATTTTAACTAACTAAAAATGCAGAGTTCCTACTTCCAAACAATGTTACATTCATAGGTGTTAGGAATTAGGAATTCAGTGTATCTTTTTTGAGGACAAAATTATACACTTGATATTAAATACAACTAAATGTTAAATAGAACCAAACATAGATGCTACAATTATTTTTTGATATACAAATAACTGTTTTGTATGATTTAACCAAAATAGTAATTGAAATATGTGATTTCAAAGTGAACCGAGTGCTACAGATGCCATAGGTTGCTCTGGTCACTTCCTGAGGAAGTGACATATGACTGGGCTCCTGATTTTGGCCTTAGTGGCTGAGCAGAGTGAGACACCACATGCTTCCAGGCATCTGTTGAGATGTTTCATCATGGCTGCCTTTCTTTTGGAATTCACCCAAAGTTTCTTCTTATCGCATGTCCAAAATCATTGCATCACTGAAGTAGAATTCTGACTATTGCTGGCAGGAGGTAGCTGAGATCACATTTTGCATTAGAAATTAAGTTTTGTTCTTGGTTCTAGGCTCAGGATGGATGCCCTGAGACTGGCAAATTCAGCGTTTGCTGTTGACTTGTTTAAACAACTGTGTGAAAAGGACCCAGCAGGAAACATTCTCTTCTCTCCAATATGTCTCTCCACTTCTCTGTCCCTTGCTCAAGTGGGTGCCAAAGGCGACACAGCAAACGAGATCGGACAGGTAAGCTGCCCATGCCTTGTTTTGATCTTGAATGGGGATAGTTACTGGAATTCATAGTCAGGGCCTAAGAGGAAAAAACAAAACAAAACGTGTGAGTGGAGCTATTCAGGACTGAGAATTGTACCATTTCCAGGGCAGTATTCTAAATACTAATGTATTAGTAATTAATGTATTATAAATGTGAAGACTCATTTAGGGGTAGCAGAAACTATATTTAGAAGAGATACCAGATTGGGAAGGAGAACATCGGACCTGACAGGTGTTCCATTCACCAGTAGCTGTCAGCAGGTCATATGATATCCCTTACCTGACATATTTGGAGGTCAGTTAAAATGACTTATTAAATACTCCATTACACATAACCCTAGTAAATGGGGAAAAGCTATCCCCTGCCCCCTGCCCTACATTCAGAGAACAAAAGCACTGTTCCTCACACACATTTTGTTTAGAACATCAAAGCTAATATTAAGATGAAAGCCTAATTTGATTGTACCCTAGAGTATATGCAATCTTAGCAGTAACATCTTAAATGATCTATCTTCATACTAGCATAGATGATGAAAGTACATCACTTGAGATCTCATTTGAGAAGCACAGAGTACAGTAAAATTCCCCATGCAAACACATACATATGTATAGAGATGTTTCGGGGTTTCTTTTGAGCTATTCTTGATTAGCCTTGAAGTTCTGGGACTTTCAAGTGAGATGAGTTCCTTGATTGCTGTTTTGAGATGAAGGTTTAGATAGTAGGTGTACTTTCCAATTCCTTTCTACTCTTTTCCTTATGCAGATTGATGTAAGGTTCAAAGGAAAAATAAAACCCCTTTCTTGTCACAAATCCATCAGTATTTAAAATAGAAACACCTGCTTCACCATTATCCCTAAAATTATAACTGATACAGTGATGGCTGGGTCAGGATGAGAAATTGCGGGATACAGGTCCTGGGAGTGGGGCTGTACCATCTGAACTTCTCATCTCCGTATGCTGCAAACCCAGATTCCACTCCAGATTTCATCTCTTTTTCTGGAAGAACTGTGGTGGGGGTGGATGGGGCGGTCCATGCCTCACCCACATGTGACCTGTTTGTTTTTTCCATCACATCTGGTCCTATTGCAATATTGTTTTTTTTATTTCTCAAGAACTTTAATATATGTGTACAAAGACACATGATCATATCCATCGCCATTTAGCCTTTCTAACTCCCTTCACATCCCCCTGAACACGGTCCTTTCCCAGCTTCAAGTCTTTTTCTCTTCTTACGATCTATCTAGTCTAGTTAGTGGTGGTTGTCTGTGTACAGGGGCAAGGCCATCCTCTGAGGCATAGGGAATATACCAATGGCTCCCTATGCTCTAAATTCTGATTGGAGAAGCCCCTTTGTGCAGTGGGAAGGAGTCATGCTGAGATGCATAACTGGTCAAATGAGAATAAGAGACCAGTGCTCAGCCCTACATGGGACATTTCTCTTGATGTCTTTTGCCCTCACAACACCAAGGCTAAGGAAATGTGGAAAAGGAGCTAGATAGAACGTAAGCGATGGAGGATAGGGAGAAGTGCCCAGAAATACAAACCTCTAGACTAGACATCGTTAGGCACACATAAACTCCAGCAGCTGTGGTCACCTGCACAGGACCCATATAAGATCGACACAGCCCACATCCTGGACTGATGGGGAGTTGATCTCCATGCCTCACCCTTCCTGAGGATCTACTGATGCATGAGTCTGGAATTCAGGGCCTCATGCTCGCATGGCAAATACTGTGTCTTCTCAGCTCTCAGGACAATGTTTTTGTTTTGTCTTGATTTATTTTGTTTTAGATGTTTTTTTAATAATGAAATTTTTTTCTCTTAACAGGTCCTTCATTTTGAGAATGTCAAAGATGTACCCTTTGGGTTTCAAACAGTCACTTCCGATGTTAATAAGCTCAGTTCTTTTTACTCTTTGAAACTAATCAAGCGACTCTACGTAGACAAATCTCTGAACCCTTCTACAGTAAGTTGCTTATAATAATAGTGTGGGACATTTTCCCATAAGGGGCATTTTACACTACTGCTAGGTTTCCTTTCGAGAGTGACAGCTGTCGGAGCCCACTGCAGATGTTGAATGCAGGGTGGGTGTGTGTGGAAACAGCAGTCACTTTTGCTCAGAATACACAGAAGTGTGTCCCCTTTCCCCAGCAAGCACCGACAAGTACTCCCTGGCTCAGTTCTGTGGAGAAAAGAGATAATGGAAGTTCCAACTATGTAGTAAACAGATCTTCAAGAAAATGTGCAGTAAGCTCTCTCCTTAAACAGGGAAACACACAGCCTGATGATGTCTTTTTTTTTTTTTAAGAAGTCAATTTTTTTATTGTAAAAGATCAAACAAGTCACTGAATGCATGGTTTTAATGAAATGGAAAGAATATTCTTTTTTTCTTTTTTTTTAACTTATTTTTTTATTCGATATATTTTTTTATTTATATTTCAAATGATTTCCCCTTTCCTAGCCCCCCCCACTCCCGAAAGTCCCGTAAGCCCCCCTTCTCTCACCCTGTCCTCCCACCCACCCCCTTCCCACTTCCCCGTTCTGGTTTTGCTGAATACTGCTTCACTGAGTCTTTCCAGAACAAGGGGGCCACTCCTCCTTTTCTTCCTTGTACCTCATTTGATGTGGTGGGTTATGTTTTGGGTATTCCAGTTTTCTAGGTTAATATCCACTTATTAGTGAGTGCATACCATGATTCACCTTTTGAGTCTGGGTTACCTCACTTTAGTATGATGTTCTCTAGCTCCATCCATTGCCTAAGAATTTCATGAATTCATTGTTTCCTAATGGCTGAATAGTACTCCATTGTGTAGATATCCACCATTTTTTGCATCCACTCTTCTGTTGAGGGATACCTGGGTTCTTTCCAGCATCTGGCAATTATAATAGGGCTGCTATGAACATAGTGGAGCATGTATCCTTTTTACATGGTGGGGAATCCTCTGGGTATATGCCCAGGAGTGGTATAGCAGGATCTTCTGGAAGTGAAGTGCCCAGTTTTTTGGAGGAACCGCCAGACAGATTTCCAGAGTGGTGTATGTACCAATTTGCAAACCCACCGCACAGTGGAGGAGTGTTCCTCTTTCTCCACACCCTCTCCAACACCTGCTATCTCCTGAATTTTTTAATCTTAGCCACTGATGATGTCTTAAATTTCCCAATTCACCTTTTAACAAGGCCCATATATCTTTTAGAATCAGTAAGATGATAACCACTACAAATGACCAGTTTTCATCAGATGTGAATCAATGTTGTTTTCCTAGGCCAGTCAAGGACATTTGTACAAAGCTGCTGTAGTTACTTAAACCAAGTCCTTTCTTGAGGTAGTCATATGAAGAGCGTTGTGGTCTACTCTTGTTAGACTCCAGAGTGTAGTGTAAGACTTCTGGGATCTCTATTTAAACGTATAACCAAGATTCCCAACGGCAGGACCTTCCCATCTCTGCTAATGCAGGGCTGACTCAGCTCTAATGTCTGTGGTCGGAATTTCAAGCTTCTCAATCGGCATGCCCAAAAGTCCCACCACAGCATGACAATGTTCTGCCATTCAGTATTTGTCTTTGGTATAAGATCTCTGGGAAGTAAGTTGCTAGAAATTGTTGTCAGTTTACCTTTATGGCTTGAAGGACACATATGCAGAGCTATTTTTATTCCAGCTGTCACCTGGGAAAATCAAAGAAAATTGAGATGTGAGTTTTATCTGGGCATTGAAACATTTTCAAAGCTCCCCGAGTGATACTTAAAGATTTTTGTCATTAGTAATGACAGTGGAGGCTCCTCACTTCACTGTCTGCCTGGTGTTATTAAGTAGTGCTGGCTGCTTCAGTTAATCCAAGGTTGGGGTTCAATGAACCAGAGCTAAGCTTAATTGGCTAAGATTGTTGTTTCTGCAAAGGAATTCAAGGGCAGACTGATGTGGCATTCTAGTTATGTTAGGTTGGGTTAGACTTCATTCCACAGCTAGAATGATTTCTACCAAACTGGGAAGTTAAGCCTTTCTTCATTTTCTTCCCATCATTTTCTCTTTCCTCACTCCCTCCCCTCTCCTCTCCCACCCTTCCCTCCCTTTACTTCTTTCCCCCTTCCCTGTCTTCTCTTCTTTTCTATCTCCCTCTCTCCTCTCCTCTCCTCTCCTCTCCTCCTCTCCTCTCCTCTCCTCTCCTCTCCTCTCTCTCTCCTCTCCTCTCCTCTCCTCTCTCCCTCCTCTCTCTTCTCTTCTCTTCTCATTCTCTCTCTTCTCTTCTCTCTCTCTCTTACTCTCTCTTCTCTTCTCTTCTTCTCTTCTTTCTCTCTCCCTTCCTCCTTCTCCCTCCTCTTCTCTTTTCCCTTCCTCATTCCTCCTTCCTCTTCCCTCATCTTTGTTTGCCTTTGCTCCTCCTACTGGGTAGCGCCTGCAAACATACAAATTATAGTACAAACGAATGTGCTCTGCAGGAGCATTACCTGAGTCTAAACCACTCAAGTGTTTCTTGAAAGCCCAACTTTGTGGCCTCAGACGCCATGCATCGATACCAGTGGGGATAGGATTTGCATTTTAGACGTGAGTTAGAGTTAGACACAGCCTTATGTTTCACACTTCAGTGTGCAGATGAAACTCCTGGAAATCTTGCTAAAATTCCCAGTCTAAGTCAGAAGGTCTAGAGGCCCTAAGAGTTCATTCTAACAAGAGCTTAGGTCATGCCTGACCCCCGTGCTTTGGATCTTACTTGAGAGCCAGAACCCTAAAGAATACTCACTTATTTTAGCGATGATAAAGGTTTTTTGTTCATCATTTTATTTTTCTGTTTTATACACACACACACACACACACACACACACACACACACACACACACACACACACAGAGTTCATTATTTTTGTTGCTGTGATAAAATAACACCCAGAAACAACTTAATGGAGTAAATATTTATTTTGGCTCCAGGTTTCACAGGGTTCAGCCATGGCTGTTAGTTCCCGTTTTCTTGGGCAGATACATCAGTAGGAGTATATAGCAGAAGACCACTGTTCACATCACGAAGGATCAGGAAGTAGAGAGTGACAAGAAATGGCCAGAGATAATATTATCCTCAAGGATCCCAGTGACCTATTTCCTTCAGTTAGGCCCTATCTTCCAAAGGTTATATAAAGTCCCAAAATGGCGCCAGAAGCTGAGAACTGAGTGTTTAAACCTTAAGAGCCAGAGGCACGTTTTAGATCGAAACCACAGCTATAAGTTTATATTATGTGTATACTAATATAAATAAACATTTTTTAAATAATGGAGAGTTTCTATCTAAATATATATCTAATAATATAGTATTTCTTTTGTTTTTTTCACAAAGCTGAGATCCAATTAATAATTTAGTGATTGATATGTCTTATAATTGAAGAAATAAAACATCTAACACAAAGAAAATACTTATTTTTATATAATGCTTCAGATAGAGTGACCCATTTTGAAAATATGTATAGTAACAGGTATTTAAGAAAACCATTTCTTAGTACAGTATGATACTGCATTAGCTCCATTTACATTTGCAAACAGCTGCCTGGGTTTATGAATTGGGTGTTTTTGCTTTTGTTTTTGTTTTCAGGAATTTATCAGTTCTACCAAAAGACCATATGCAAAAGAATTGGAAACTGTTGACTTCAAAGATAAACTGGAAGAAACGAAAGGTCAAATTAACAGCTCCATTAAGGAGCTCACAGATGGCGAGTATCATTTAATGTTCTGCTGGCCTTCCCACCCTGTGGAAGAATCCATTCTTTAGGCTTAGAAATATTGAACATCTGGAAGCTTCCTTAGATATTTTTAGTATACAAGCTAAATTCTTTGCTCATCAAGCTATGTCAACAACTTGAGTTTCTGGGCATTTCTCATATCAGCTCATTACTTGGCAAACTCTTATGGTGCATTGTTCTCCACGGGCCTTCCCCAGCTCTCTGACAAGATGCCACATGCCCACATGCCCACATGCCCCGGTAGAAGCCCAGCTCTTCCTTTTATACTGTGGGCTTTGGCAAATGATGAAGTCAGGTTTTAAAGTCTGGAGATGGGAAGATGATCCTTGAATCTACTTCGAACTAAAAATTCTTATAACTTTATAAAAAATAGAGAGAACAAAAGACATTAGGCAAATAGAAATGTAGAACAAAGCCAAACCTAGTATTATAGTGGATGTTTGTCCTGAGTTCCTCAACTGCTCAGGTTGCGCTGAGTTCTAGAATCCCTCCTTGCTTCCCAGGGAGCCTTTTTAGCCCTGGTCTCTGCTCCATTAAAAGTCCCAGTCAGTTGTCTTCCTTGCCAGGAAAGAATTGGAATGAAGATGGTCTTGGATGCACTCAGTGTCTAGATATCCTTTCCTAGAGCTGTGTTTACAGTGTTTGTACAGGAGGAGTCTGTTGGGAAATAGGAAGTCATTATGAAGGACTGGGCTCACTGCTAACTATGGAGGGAGGGACCCACTGCAGGAGTAAACAAGCAGGCAATGGCCGGCACCTTAGATGAATAACTGCTATCTGTGGTTTTCTGTAACCATTGCAGGCCGCTTTGAGGACATTTTGTCAGAGAACAGTGTAAGTGACCAGACGAAAATCCTCGTGGTGAATGCTGCCTACTTTGTTGGAAAGTGGATGAAGAAATTTCCGGAATCAGAAACAAAAGAATGTCCGTTCAGAATCAGCAAGGTATGTGCAGTGTGAGGCAGGAAGTAGAGTCCAAAGTTGTGGCGGCAGGGCAGGGTACGGGAATGAATCTCTGGGTAGAAAGTGAAGGAGGAAAAGGAAAGAAGGCAAGCAGACAGAGCAAACAGGAGGCCTCCGGACTGTCAGGAAGTCCTGGCCACTTAGGATTCATGTTCCGGCTCAGCAACTGCATTTTGATCTCTCTCTCTCTCTCTCTCTCTCTCTCTCTCTCTCTCTCTCTCTCTCTCTCTCTCTCTCACCTGGCTACAAAACACATGGCTTAATATTTATTCCCCTACTCTTCCCCTTCCGTTTTGTAGTGCCCAGCTTAGCTCAAAGTATTTATAATATGGTTGACTATGAAGAAAATAAAGTATAGCTTTACTCATCTACATTCCTGGGAATCAAAAATTAGAAATCTGTTTTTCAGGGCCTTCTCATTCATACTATTGATGTGGATGCATTAAAACTAATATTCATAAGTAAAGAAACATTTTTAAAAACAATAAATTAAAACAAAACAAAACAAAAAACACCCAAGACAGGAAAAGTCTTGAGAACTCAGGAAGCCCAGGAATCCATATGTGATGTGGTCTTCTTTGGTGGACTGGGACTCCCTCCCGTGAACACTCAGAACCCGTTGCTTCTGCAGGTGAAGGAAGTTACTGCTAACTCTCATGGCTTGAGTTTTGTCCCCAAACTCCACGTGGTAGGAAAAGAGAAATGACTCTTGCAAGTTTTCTGACTTATGGAAGTCTTCTGCAATGGTGCTTGCATATCTGTGCATACTCTCACAGGCATGAATAAATATAATAAAAAAATAACAAAAAGAACTCAGGCCCAAAGAAATCAACCCTTCAACTGTAATATTCAAAGTATCTTGCTTTGTAGATATTATACCACAGTTTTTCAGTGTTGTATTTACCTTTACCATCTTCTAAAAATAAATGTGTTTTCATCATCTTCTTCCTGTCCATAACCCTCTCAGAGCCTCCCCCTCCTCAGTGTTGGCCCCACACTCCTGAGTGTGAAGCCTGCCCTGGAGTATGGCTGATATATACCTCGTGGCACTCCACTGGAGAGAGTGCCTTTGCCCTTTCCCAGCAGGTATCAGTTGCCAATAACTTTTTGATCAGGCACAGAGCTTTGTGTCCATGTCCCCTTCTTGGGAATGGGATCCCATCTAGCCTGAACTTGTCTTGTGTGTGCTGCTCCAGCCTCGGTAACTTCATATGTGTATCCAGCCTGTTGTGTCTGGAAGATGCTGTTTCCTTGGGAGCCCCTCATTATGTTTGGCTTTTATAGTCTTCCTGCCTCTTCTTCTTCTGCACAGATCTCTGAGCCTTGAGGGGCGGGGTTAGATAATGACATCTTATTTAGGGCCAAGTGCCCTGAAGGCTCTCACTCTCTCCAGATTGTCCAGTTGTGGACTTCTTTGTTAATTACCATCTACTTCAAGAAGAAAGTTCTCTGATGATAGTTGAGTAATACACTGATGTTTGGGTATGGCAGTACATCATTAGTAGTCATTTTATTGCCATGTTTCTTTAGCAGAATAATAGTAGTAGGTTTTTCCCTTGGTCCATAACCTATCTAGTGTCAGGTTCTTAAAAAGGAAATCCCTTTCAGATACCAACTTGATTAGGGTTAGCTAGAGTGACTTCTGTGATTTCCCCCTTTATACCCACGGAGTTCACGTTTATACCACACTTACCCCAAATGTAATTTCCTTCAGACAAATTTACTTTCCTACTTCCAGCATTAATGCATGTACTTTATAAGGGCAGGCACCTTGTCTTTTTCACTCTAGGCAGGAGTCACCACACTTGGTTTCTGTATTGCTGGAGATCCAAACCAGAGCTCTTCATGCTTGGCAAGCATTTGACAAACTGAGTTATGTCCTCAGCCCAAATGTCACTGTCAGATAAAAACACAGCAGTCCACAATGGCATAATTTCTTAGGAAGGGAACAAAAGCTGTTATTGCTCCTACTAGATTCAAAGTCTCCCAGATTTCTGGATAAGGGTGGAGGGCAGACAGTCCTTCCTCCACTCCCTGAGCTTTCTGACTGCAGTGGATTTGCCAACTTCAAGGGACAGGAATAGTTGTCATACTTCAGACATCTCAGACACTGCATATGCTGTTACAGGGTATCAATCACCCAACTATCAGTCATGTCAAGATGACACAGCACATTTGATTGATGATGTGATCGGTGGTTGATGTTCCTCCATGGGAAGGGATGCCAAAGGGTCCCTGAGTATAAGTGAAATCTCAAGCATGTGGCTAATGGTGTCTCTTAGTAATCTCCCAGGATCACATCATGTAACGGCAGTGGGTAGAACTTGGATTTTGGCTCTGATCACGTTATGATTTGCAGTCTTTATATTTGCCAAAGTGCTAAAACATGTTTATGAAAGGAGAGGAAGTATGCCATCCCTTTATTTTTGCTATTAAATCATAAAGCCAGGCAATATCAGAGCTGGGAAACCTAGATCACAACAGAATTATTGGGGTTTGATATTGTGGTATTTCAGAGTCTACCTAATGAGCACCTACACTTGACTCTGGGCTGCATGGGAAACACTCCCTTTGAATATGTTCTATTATTTCTTTTTTGTGTCCTTTGAACTGCATTTGCCAATCACTAAATATTTTGAGTGATACTACTAAACTGTTTTGAATGTTCCTTGGTGTCCTTTGAGGGCTGGGCTATACTGGGAAAATCATAGTAAGAGCTTAACATAATACCTAGTCTGAAAAATGATAGACAGATCTCTAAGTTGTGCACCTTTTATCCTAAATACTTGAGACTAGAAGGGGTTTTGGTTTTATATGTTTTCTGTCAGATTTTGTAATATTTTCATTTTTTGATGAATTATCTTGGGGGTTGACCACAAATCTACCTAAGAAGTTTATTTATGTTTCATATACATTCAGAAACATAGTTTGAAAATAACCTTGTATATTTCTCTCTCCATATCCTTTCACCCACCTTCTCTCCCTTCCACCCTTGTGTGTGTGTATGTGTGTGTGTGTGTGTGTGTGTATGTGTGCGTGTGTGTTGTTAGAGATTGAAGACAGAGCTTTTCACATGATAAGCAAATGGTATGCCTTTAGTCTGTTGTTGTTCTTGTTGTTTTTAAGATAAGGTATTTCTATGTAGCTAAAACTGGCTTTGAATTTACTGTGTGGCTCAGACTTGCATTCAATTCATATTCCTTTTGCCTCTATCTCCAGAGTGCTGGGATTACCAGACTCCTATAATTCATTGCATTTTGATTGTTGTCTGTCTGCCATATGAAATATGAAGTCATATTGTCTTCTTTTACTTTTTTATATATGTAAATATAATATCTATAGTTCCTATAATATAGAGTACATGGGGTAGTAAAGTACATGAATAACTTTCAAGGAAATCATAAGATGTTTAAAGGATACACACCCTGTGGATTCTTGCGCGCGTGCGTGTGCACGTGAGCATGTGTGTGTGTGTGTGTGTGTGTGTGTGTGTGTGTATGTGTGTAAGCCATAATGCTCCAAAAACACAGGATAACTTTATATATTCCTATCTTGACTGTCATTTCTCTCTTAATTACCTATCTTTATCTTTTTATCATCTAGATCTACATCTATGTATATATGTATTTATGTGTTCTTTTATACATTTAAAATTAACCCTTTCAAAATGTTCTTTTCTAACAGACAGATACCAAACCCATACAAATGATGAATCTTGAGGCCACCTTCTGCTTGGGTAACATTGATGACATCAGCTGTAAGATCATAGAACTTCCTTTCCAGAATAAGCATCTCAGTATGCTCATTTTGCTCCCCAAGGACGTGGAGGACGAGTCCACAGGCCTGGAGAAGGTTAGGAGGCAGCTGTGCACTTAGACAAGAGAAGCACAACATAGTAAAGAAGTAAAGATGGAGTCCTGTGGAGGCTCAGAGAGGCCAGCCTCACACGCCTCAGCTCAGTCATCTTTAAGGGGTCTGAGGTCTATTCTGTGTCTTTTCTTCTTGAAAGTGAAAACCAGCCAATATTTATTGTCACGTACAATGGACCAAGTATAGCTTAGCATTTATAACACAAACTGTTTTAAATGTTCTTGTTTACCAATGAGGAAGGAAGTCACAGAGGGTAAATAGCCAGGCCACAGCCATGTGATGGATCAGTCAATCACATAAACACCAAGGATTTGAGCCTGGGAGAAAAAGAGCCCTTAGCCTAAACTCTATGCTCAAGCTGTAAATGAACAGAAAAATAAGTCCATCAGTTGCAAAGCTAGTTAACTCCAATGCTTTTGTATTTTTTTTTTATGTTTTTTTGTCCTAGTAATTTGTACCAAACAAAAGTGAGAATATTAATCGAAAAGCAATTGTTGTAGACTAATAAGAGAATAAATTATTCTTTTCCCATTAGAAAGTGCACTTGCAGTAGCTTACGACCTTAGCATACCCTTGGTTTTTATTTGCACCAGGAGAATAACACTGGAACAGCACTGTTTCATGTTAGCAGTTTCAATGACAGCAGTTAGCTCTGTCATTCTTTGTAGTACCTGTGTAAAGGTCAAGGAGTAATTTAATTTCATTTGCTCCATGAAGAATTTTATGACTAAGTTATTTTATGCTTCATTGCATATCCATCTTTTAAGTCAGTTTGAAAATGGTTTTGCTCATCACCTTTGAATCAGAACTAGTCTAAGTTTCTATTGTTAAAAAAAGGAATAGCTTTTAATTAACTTTGGTGGTATGTCTAGATCATGAATACTCTGAGCTCCTTTGTAGTGAAATTATAATAAACAGGAAATCTACAGGAAAGTTCCTAATTTTATATTCATTTCACTGTTGTGTGTGTAACATCACAATCTGTTTCTGAAAAACTGAATTTAAGCAAATAAAAACCATGTTCTCATATATGTTACTGAGGAGAGAGCCTTTCTGTAAGGTGGGGAAAAGAAGACTGGGTGGCTGGTAGATCTTATGTGAGGAACTCGTCTCCATGCTGGGCTACCTTCCAAGCAAGGTTGATTTAAATTCTTTAAAACTAGATGTAACACCCGTTTTTGATCAAGCTACTTTAAAACCTTTTTACTATTAGAAGTAAATAAAATTAAGTACTTTTCTTTTCTTTTCTTTTTTTTCTTTAGATTGAAAAACAACTCAACCCAGAAACACTGTTACAGTGGACCAACCCCAGCACCATGGCCAATGCCAAAGTCAAACTCTCCCTCCCAAAGTTTAAGATAGAAAAGATGATTGACCCCAAGGCTAGTCTGGAAAGTCTAGGGTTGAAAAGTCTCTTCAATGAAGGTACATCGGATTTCTCTGGAATGTCGGAGACCAAGGGAGTGTCCCTATCGAATGTGATTCACAGAGTATGCCTGGAAATAACCGAAGATGGTGGCGAGTCCATTGAGGTGCCGGGGTCCCGGATCTTACAGCACAAGGATGAATTCAATGCTGACCATCCGTTTATTTATATCATTAGACACAACAAAACGCGAAACATCATTTTCTTTGGCAAATTCTGTTCTCCTTAGCTGGCAGGGCCTTGACAAGTCTCAGGTAACCTGTATGTAGCTGCAGAGCTCTGTAAACTTTGTATCCAACCACTTTCTATATAATAAATTGTGAATGTTGCTGAATCAGGAAGCAGTCCATAGTTGTCATATGTAACCTTCACATTAACAGACACTTTTTTGTCTCTAATTCCTCCTTGTTTTCCTTTGCCAAAGAAACCAGTGAATGCTTGTTGTGAAAGGGAATCACTTTAGAAAATATGTGCTCTTCATTTGTCAAAGCATCCAGAGTTATGGGCAAAAATGCAGTCTTCAAGGGAAGAATTGTGCAGGGATGAAATGAGGGACATTATTCTCAGGGCTTTGCCTTTACTGAGCTTAAGAATGTTCTAGAGAGCCTTACTTCTTTCAATTCTTAAGGAACAGTAGAACATTGGGTTCATAGAGAACCTTTCCCAAGTTAGTTTGTGTACTTGTCACTATACTGTAGGTCTAGAAGTCTTCATGCTAAATCTTAAGAAACAGTTTTCTTCAAGATTCTAATTGGTGATTATAGACGAATGACATGTTGTAAAGACTTTGTACCATGGAACTCCACAAATAGCATATGGAATATCACCCTATCAAACAATACCTTAATATTTCTTCCATAAATATAGTCTATTCACACTAAATGAGTACACAGAGATAGTTCATAAATGATATTTTTTTCTAAAAAAATGAGTATGCTATAAGCTCATGGAAACACTTTGAAGAACATTCTAGATCTTGGAGTGTTGTGTTGGTGAAGAATTCTGGGCCTATTTTAGCTGAAGACCAAGACCCTAAGGGAAAGCTCAGATTTTACAAATGCTGTCTTTCATTTTTCCTAGCTCTCCCACATGGTCATGTGGATAACACTGTTGCTGGCAGGGCATATAACCAAATCACAAGGTCCCTGATATCTCCTGTGTAAGCAACTTAAAATCTACATAGATTCTCGTGAAGAATTTTGTGGCCATTAGAGAAAATTTCCTTTTTGTCTAATGTGACAGTGGGAAAGGGGAAGGGATCCCAAACCTTCAGAAAATACAAGCAACACTATTTAGGTACCCACAATTCTTTGGCATACATTTTCTCAATTTATAAATCTAACTATTTAAGATAGCAGTGTGTAGTCTACACAAGTAATTTATAAAATGGTTCTGGTAAGTTAGTTATGTTGCAGCCTAATTTTAAATTCCCCACCAAAAGAAGTACTTGCTGCAGTTTTCCGTATGTATCTGTCCTTTTCCAATTTCTTGCCATTTATTGTAAATAAGATTCCTTTTCTTCCAAAGGTTCAATGGTGACTTTTCTAATCTACTGACAATAAAATATTATTGAAAATGTGCCTTGTTCTTTCTGTATTGGCTTAGAATTACTATCTTGAAGTAGAACCAAGACACCCATTTATTAGAAGCATTTATGTGTATAAATCCATTCTGGGTTAATGTGGATGAAAACAATAAAACGAGCCCTGTCCTTGCTGCTCTTCTTTCTTCCTGGCCATTGGCTCTTGCGCTCTGAGTAATCCAGCAAAGACAAGACCAGATTGTATCAGAATCACGCAAGCATTTCGAAGTTGAAACCAGAGCCAACCAAGAGGACATCAGCTCCTCTTCAGTCCTTTTCTCTTTGGGTTCTTCCTCAAAATGTAAATTTACTAAGGCTTGTGGTGTTTTCTTAGTTGGCACATTTCCCCTTATGTATGCGTGTATGTATGTATGTATGTATGTATGTATGTATGTATGTATGTATGTATTTATTTATTTTTATTGAATATAATCTTCATTTACATTTCAAATCCTAAAACCTTTCCAGATTTCTTCCCTCCCCGAAAACCGCCAACCCCTCCTCCCATCCCCACCTCCTAGTATATGCCCCTCTACCTGACCCACTCCCACCTCCCCATTGATTTCCCTTTGTTGGGGCATCTATTGAACCTTCACCTGACCAAGGACCTCTCCTCCAACTGATGCCCAACAAGGCATTCCTCTGCCACATTTTTGGATGGAACCATGTGTGCCCCTTGGTTGATGGTTGAGGGTTGATGGTCCCTGGGAGTCCTGGGGCATCTGGGTGGCCAACATCATTGTTCTTCCCATGGGGCTGTAAACCCCTCCAGCTCCTCCATTGGGGACCCCATGCCCAGTCCAATAGTTGGTTGCTAACATCTGCCTCTGTATGTGTAAGGCTCTGGCAGGGCCCCTCCGGAGACAACCATGGCATGCTCCTTTTGGTATACACTTCTTGTCATCCATAATAGTGTCAGGGTTTGGTTGACTGTTTATAGGATGAATCCCCAGGTAGGGCAGTCTCTGGGTGGCCTTTCCTTCAGTCTCTGCTCCACACTTTGTCTCCTTTATTGCTCCTGTGAGTATTTTGTTTCCTTTCTCAGAGGAACCAAAGCACCCTCACTTAAGTCCTTCTTATTCTTGAACTTCCTGTGATATGTGAAGTGTAATTTATTTGGTGCATTTCCCATTAATGACATGTTCATGTCTTTTTAATTACTTTTAACATCCTAGAATGTGTTTTCCTTTTGCTTTATAAAAGGAAAATGATCATTTGCTTTATAAAAGCTGTCCACTCTTGCTCATTTCCCCCTTCCAACTTATAAAGTATGGGCTGATTCTGGAAAAGGCGAGTGAGTGTGGAGAGGAGGGAAGAATTTGGTGCCTCCTGGCCAAGGGTTCAGGGAGCTTCAGGTGTCTCCTGAGAAACACTGACTGTTTTGGTCCATGTCTCCCTGGGATAGTGGTTTCCAATCACAGACAATGTCTGCTATCCAGGGGATATATTTGTTATTACTGCCTGGAGAGCATCTCTTGGTCTGGTTGATACCTGCGATGGAAAAACGACCCTTTCTCCCTGAGTAGTGTTATCCAGTAAACTGTTCCTAGGAGATCTCAATGGGGCACTTGCTAAAAGACAGATCGAGAGAGAGCATCCCTGAAAGCAGAGAAAGAAGAATGGTTTGGAACTTCAGTAGAGGATGAAGGATGCCTTCTTTCTGTCAGTTGTAATGAGACCTAAAATTTGTTCTATTGCTTATTTTGACAGGGCCTGCTTAGAGGACTTAGCTGGCTGGAGTATGGGTTCCAGTTGGATTAGATGGTCTTTAGAGTCCCAAGAGGACACTGTGCACATGAACTAAGATTTGGCTAGTCTCATTCCTGAAAGCAGATCACAATGGCTCCAACCCAGCAAGGCCTTTCTACCTCTTCCTGTTCTCCATGCTCTTTTCATATGGAGTGGAGCAGAAGGAAATGTAAAGTGGGAAAAAGTAGGAATGAAACCCACTCCTACGCCCTTTCCCAGTGAGTTGGTAGGTGTCAGGCAGACCTAGCTGTGGAGTGTAGCCGCCTGCGGCTAAGGGATCCAAGGTCACCTGGAAGGAGAGCTGGGGCTGAGATAAAAAGACAGGCAGGCAAGAGAAATAAGGAGCCAAGACAAGTTTTCTGATCAAGGCTCAAAGTTTAATGGGGGGGAGGGTCTCCAAATATATGGGGGAACCCTTACCCCAAAGGTTGGAAACTGCCTGCAGAACCATCGTTGTTCAGTAGGTGGCTAGTGCCTCTCAGGAAACTGCAGGTCCTTGAAGAACAATGGGCTAGAGCTCCACCCTAGGTGGGAAGTAGTGGCTAGCAACTACTAGGTCTAGTAGCTACTTCTGAAAGTCCTGCTCAAGGCTGTGGGAGGAGGGAGGGCACAGTGGAGGCTGCTGAAATTTTCTATCTGAAAGACCCAATACTGATTTGGATTTCTAAGCTTGTTCATTTCTAGTAATGTCCATATGACATATGGTTCATTTCTAGAAATGTCCATATGACATAAGGTAGTGGCTGGGAAATGCCACACACAAACTGAGAGGTCAGTCTCGCCATGACTATTAGGTCTTTAATCCTTTGAATTTTAATTTTGTTTTATTGATTGTTAACAATCTAAATCATAATTTGGAAAAAAGCACACCATGTTTCTGCTTGTTTTAATGACTGTACACATGCCTTATTTCACTTAAATATCTCAAAAGTCTTCTACTTCCAGCAAGTTTTTTTTTCTCCAGCTAATACTTAAAACCTACTGGAGCTTCTAGGGGAGGTATAATTTATTATTTGCCAGTTTTTTTCCCTCTGGCAACTACTGTTAGGGCAAACTTTTCATCTCTTGATTATGGGCACCACATGTGGCCCGTCCCTTTCATTCCCCTCACTTCCTCTGTTGTCACTACCTGCAGCTTTGAAGGTATGCCAGCAAGAGAGCTAAAGGTTCACTTGTTTGTTAGGATTGTATGTAAGGTGAGAACTGGAGTAGCAGGAGGAGGTCCTCACAGTCCAAAGTGCATCATGTGTGATATCATGACAGATCAGGGACTTCCATCTGCATTGCCAAATGCTCAGTCTGCTTGTAGCCATAATATGAACAGGAGAGAATTTGCAAAGTAATTATCTCAAAACTGCATTTGGACACTTATCCTCACAAGCTCTACGTTGGCTTTTTGAAAGTATTTGTCATGACTGTATCAAGCAGTATTGTTTAAGGGGTTCTGCTGTTTATGTCATTTTTGGGCTCAGTGGGATGGGAGTTAAGAGCTATTAGTTTCTGTCTTCAGGGGACTGATAAATTAACCAGATAAGCTACATTAAGGATGACTTCCAATAATAGCAAGTCTAACATTTGCCACCTGTTCATGTCAATCAAAACACTGGAAAGGGCCAGTGGCAGTGCAGCATTAAACTGTCTTCCACTGTGACTCCATAAGAGTTGGATGCATCAGCAAGCATTTGTTTTATGAAAGACCCCAGGAAGCCAGCGGGATATTTTAGATTCTCATGGAAGAAGTTGAGGCTCTTATAGCTTGCAGCAGAACAACTGCTTGCTGACTACCCCTCCTTTCTCAAAACGACAGCACCCACTGTTTGTTGTTCTATCTAAACATTCTTTTCAAGTAATATACATGCAGGAAAGGAACTGTGTACAGCTGGATGAGGTTTCCCTACTGTCTGTACCTATGTTGCTTATCAGGAGTCTCAGAAACTCTTCTAGGCTTGCCTCTTCTCTTTCATGCCACCCATCTCCAAGATAAGCTGGTATCCACCACCAACCACAGAGACATCGTCTATCCTGTTTTTATGTTAAGGCATGGTGTGTTGTTCTCTTTCTAGTTGGCTGTACAAACACATTCCATATTGCATGGTGCTCTGGATCATTTTTCTAATTGCTGTACTGTTCCTCAAACTTGTGAATAAGTTAAATTGTGAATAAATATTGCAAATTATTCCTTTTCTTTTATTAATCATTAATTAAACACAGGGGGTTCCAGTATTTATGGAACAGGTGTTCTTATGAACATTGTGATGCTTTTGGGGAAATATGTATGCAGTGCTGACACCTGTTTTTAGATGTAACCTATAAAACACCCACAAACCATAAGTATAATATATATGACACTTGAGTGTCAGCCCAGTGAGCCACAGGAAACACAAACATTCAACTTTGGTGAGTAGATAGTTTTCCACAGTGGTTTTTACTAGCACTAGTGGTTTTGTTATTGTTATTAGATTATTATTTATAGACACTGTTTTTTGCAACCATGATATCTACTGTCACTATTCACGCCTGAAGCAGTTAAGCTCTTTGCTATGAATGATGTATTATTATAATTCAGATTTCAGAACAGTACTCTGACAGCATGTGGGAGATAAAGAGGTCTGAAATATATTTTACCGCCAGGATTAAAACTCCAGGGTTCTCAATCCACAGTTTACACTTGTTTAGAGTTATTGAAAGCTTATCTAGAGCAGCAGCAGGTCTTTAGGAAAAAGACACTGCTGTAATAAACAGGATTCCATGGTTGAACTCTTTTGAAATCTTATGTTAAATAAAATTAAGCATTATTGAGAAGGTTATGTGTCTTTGAACCTCTTGTAACAAACTTTGAGAATAGTCAGGTTGCTTATCCTAGAAATTAATCTGGAGAGAAAAAAACATTCAAATTTGTTGGTCTGTCACATTGGTGATAAAGCCTGGGATTCCAGTACCCAACTGCACACCTTATCAGGGCCTTAGGTGTTACTCTAAAAGAAGAAAGAAAGGAAGGAATCTTTATCTTAGTGATTTCTGAGGCTCCTCTCTTGGTACCAACAAATATCATAGCCAAGGTAAACCCAACATTTACCTAGTAGAAGCATTCAATATCTTCCATCTTCCAAAGCATGACCCCCCAAGATGAAGAAGCCTAGTTACTATAGACTCCCCTTCTCATTTAGAAAGAAGTTGGGGATGGCTGTGATAAGGAATCCCTATTTCAATTCTTGAACTCCATATATGGTTTTTCTCTAGTAAGCCCTAAATGGTTGTGGAGGGAAGGAAAAGTCAAGGGAATTCAATTAGCATTTGGCAGGTACCACACAGCTATTTTGCCTGCCCATTTATGATCATAGATCTGTTTCTTCACCTTCAGGGTACCAGTCTTTCCCTCTTCCTATGGGCATAGAGTTGTATAGGTTGATCCATGTAAATGGGTATCCAATAGAGAGGGTGAAGGAGGCTGAAGGCAAGCTCACATATGAGGAAGATTCACCTCTTTTGAATTCACAGAAAGACTTCCTGTAGGCTGATAATGGCCTGTTTACTATTCAGTAAAATTTGCCAAAGTAATGAAAATGTCATAGTATAATCAATATTACCATTCCTGGAGTTGACATCAACACCATCAGTTCAGTAATTTAATTAATTTTTATAAAATAACAATTCTATATGAAAAGAGTCCAATTAGAAGTAAATATTTCTGGGGAGTCTAAGGTGATCGGGAACAGTCCATGCATGCCTTGAGGATGGAGGAGCCCTGGGTAGCGTCCATGCTCACTGAGCACAGATAACATCATCAAATAATGCAACGAGCAACCAGTATGCTGTGATAACAAGTTGTGACTAATCTGAACAGCCTGGTTTTCATCTTGCACCTAACTTGGCCAACTCACAGTTCAAAAGAGGTCACTGGTCTTGCTAACACCATCATTCTTTAGGAAGGTCTAAAGCAAATTTCATGCTTAAGAACCCAGAGTGTGTGTTCTTAGAACAGTGATACTTGAGGAAGGCATATGAATACATAGGTTTTTTTTTTTCTTAGTCAAAAGCTTGTTGCTGATTGCTAAATTTGACTAGCCACTTGAGGGCATGCCATGGGAAGTTAAGATGAAATACTTTCCCCTGCTCTTAATTCATCTTCTTTGCTGACTTATGGGAAAGCTAGCATTCAATGGGCAGGGTAATTGGGTCAGTGCATTCCCAGGTAGAGAACAGGTTTCTCCATCTTTGGAGAGGCATCATTGCAAAATCACTGGCATGAAATCCAGTCTGCCTAAGCTGCTGCACAAGAGATTATACAGAGTGTCCTATTCCTCATCTTGGTGAGCCCCTATAGTGGAGTTGCAGTTAGCTGTGTATGAGATTCACACTTCTACATCTGAAACTTTTTAGTACAGCATGTTCAGTGAGGATTATGCTGCCACTCAGTGAAGTTAAAGATTCAAGAGAACATCTAATGGGAAGCTGCTTGACCACACAGCCATGAAACCACCAAGCCAGACTGCCAAAAATGTTTTAACCATCCTGCTAATTCATTTATCCATTAGTTGACTGGATAAAAGTTTATCATGTTCCATCCAAGCAAAGTTGGGGTGGAACAGGAATAATACATAGAGATCAGAGTCCTGTCATGAGAAATGACAGGAATCAGTGTGTGATTTGGGTCTTAGAGGATGCGGAGAACATACTGAAGGTCCAGCTCCTTGTGAAGGACCTCTTGAGAGCCAAACTGAGTCCGAGATGCCCATTAGGCATCAGGGATACGAGGAAAGCATTAGAATAAGGAGCACATGATCATGAACTGACAGTGTTGATTCTTACAAAAAGAAAGCATTTAATTGGGGCTTGCTTATAGTGTCAGAGGTTTAATTCATTATCTTCATGATGGGGAGCATAGCTGTAAGAAGACAGGGTAGCTGAGAGTTCTACATCTACATCTGAAGGCAACAAGGAGAGCCACTGGGAGCTGGGCGGTGGTGGCGCACACCTTTAATCCCAGCACTTGGGAGGCAGAGACAGGCAGATTTCTGAGTTCGAGGCCAGCCTGGTCTACAGCCTGAGTTCCAGGACAGCCAAGGCTCTAAAAGAAACCCTGTCTCGAAAAACCAAACAAAGAAACAAACAAAAAACCAAACAAACAAAAAAAGGAGAGCCACTGGTCTTAGAATAAGTTTTTTTTGAAACCTCAAAGCCTATCCCCAGTGACACATTTTCTTGAACAAGGCCACACCTCCTAATCCTCACAATAAATAAAAATAAATGAAAATTAAAAAGGATGGTTCCTGAGGAATGACAGCAAAGGTTTTCCTCCACATGCACAGGCAAATATGTACACGTAAACACATGAATGCATACACAAACATACATCAATACAAAAAGAAGGGGATCTAAAAAGGCCACGCTGTGTTGAGGGGTAGTCTATCAGAAGGCTCAGGATTACAGAACAAAGCTCTGTAGTGATCACTGAGCCTATGAGGGACATTCTTATTCTAACAGCCATGGTCATTTCTATTCCAGAAGTTGAGGATGAACGTTACTTATACAGAAGCTTCCCATGCTCTGTGGTAGAGTATCTGACTAATACTCAAAGCAAGACTCTAGGCAAGACTCCAGGATTCAATACCTAGCCCTATAGAGCTACACAACACCACACAAGCAGACCATACTAAAATCACCAATCACATGAAACCAGAGACACAAACTTTTCAAAGAACCACAATTTTAGGTGTCATAGTATTTGCCCATGAAGCTGCAGAAGGGATTCCTAGGCAGCATCCGGGGAAAAGAGATTCAAACGAACAGGCAAACAAACAGACAAACAAACACCAAAATCCAACACCCAAAACCAAACCAACCAACCAACCAACCAACCAACCAACCAACCAACCAACAAATCAACCAACCAAACAAACCCCATCAGGTCAAATGACTATTTTTTCTGAGTCAGATAGTTTATAATTCCAAGTTCGCATAGAAGCTGTTTAGCAATGGCTGTAATTGTAGGGACCCTACTGGAATGAGTTCAGGGCCTTGATCTGTTCTAGACAGAAAGTCACTATGGCCATTTTAGGATTGTTCCAACTATGATTCATAAAGTATTTGGAATGTCGAGAAAATGGGACACATCTGATGTTCTTAGAAACCAACTGTGAATTTATGTAAAAGCTCATTGTTAAAGATAAATTTTGTATTTCCTCCCAGGGTGGCTGTCTTAGTCAGGGTTTCTATTCCTGCACAAACATCATGACCAAGAAGGAAGTTGGGGAGGGAAGGGTTTATTGAGCTTACACTTCCACATTGCAGTTCATCACTAAACGAAGTCAGGACTGGAACTCAATCAGGTCAGGAAGCAGGAGCTGATGCAGAGGCCATGGAGGGATGTTTCTTACTGGCTTGCTTCCCCTGGCTTGCTCAGCCTGCTC
Organism: Apodemus sylvaticus; assembly: GCF_947179515.1. Lineage (NCBI taxonomy): Eukaryota > Metazoa > Chordata > Mammalia > Rodentia > Muridae > Apodemus > Apodemus sylvaticus. The sequence continues at coordinate 18,074,489 of NC_067483.1, forward strand.
TCTTATAGAATCCAAGAACACCAGCCCAAAGGTGGTACCACCCACAAGGGGCCCTCCCCACTTGATCACTAATTGAGAAGATGCCACACAGCTGGACCTCATGAAGGCACTTCCCCAACTGAAGCTCCTTTCTCTGTGATAACTCCAGCCTGTGTCAAGTTGACACACAAAACTAGCCAGTACAATTGACCCCTTGTTAACTTGACACACAAACACATCACTATTAAGCCTCAACCCTTACTTTCTTATTCATCCCCAAGATCTAAATTACTTTAAAAGTCCCACAGTCTTTACATATTAAAAGTTCAATTACCTTAAAATGTCCAATATCTTTAAAATTCAGTCTTTTAAAAATTCAAAGTCTTTTAACTGTGGGCTCCACTAAAATACTTTCTTCCTTCAAGAGGGAAACATATCAGGGCACAGTCACAATCAAAAGTCAAACTCCAATGGTTCAATGTCTGGGATCCAACTCACGATCTTCCCGGCTCCTCCAAGGGCTTGGGTCACTTCTCCAGCTCTGCCCTTTGTAGCACACAGCTTGTCTTCTAGGCTCCAGCTGCCTGTACTCCACTGCTGCTGCTGTTCTTGGTGGTCATCTCATGGCACTGGCATCTCCAAAACACTGCTGACTTCTACTGTAGTTAGGCTTCACCAATCGCCTCCCATAGGCTCTCTTCATGGTGACAAGCCTCTGCTCCTATGCATAACCCCTTCAAGTCCTGGGCCATCAACTGCAGCTGAGGCTGCACCATCACCAATGGCCTTCTGTGGCCTCTCACTGTGTCAAGAGCCTCAGTTGCTCTTCATGACCCCTTCATGCCTTCAAAACCAGTACCATCTGGGTGACTCTTACATAGTACCAAGTCCAGCCACAGCACAAAATACAACTGTGGCTATCTCTGGAACACACTCTCTGTGCTCTCAGAAAACACTTCCAAGAAGATTTCATCTCAGTGATGCTGGTCTCTTCTTAATCACTGCTAATTTCTTAGCTCCAGCTAACCAGCATCAATAGTCCCAGTAACACAAAGGGTTGCTTTAGTGGTTCTGGTATCTTGTTACTTACAGCTGATTCTTTAGCCCCAGCTACCAAAACCACAGAATCTTCACAATCAAAACATGGCCACTGTAAGAGTCTTTAATCTTCCCTCTGAAATTTCACAAGCCAGGCCTCCATCTTTTGCACTGTTCTTAACATTGTCTTCCAAGCTCCTACAGAACTTTCCACTGAGCACTTAATATTCTAATGGCTTTTCTAGCTCAAAAGTTCCAAAGTACTTCCACAGTCCTCCCCATGGTCAGGTTGTCACAGGAATACCTCACTACGCTGGTACCAATTTGTCTTAGTCAGGGTTTCTATTCCTGTACAAACATCATGACCAAGAAGCAAGTTGGGGAGGAAAGGGTTTATTGAGCTTACACTTCCACATTGCAGTTCATCACTAAAGGAAGTCAGGACTGGAACTCAAGCAGGTCAGGAAGCAGGAACTGATGCAGAGGTCATGGAGGGATGTTTCTTACTGGCTTGCTTCCTCTTGCTTGCTCAGCCTGCTCTCTTATGGAACCCAAGAGCACCAGCCCAAAGGTGATACCACCCACAAGGGGCCCTCCCCACTTGATCACTAATTGAGAAAATGCCCCACAGCTGGATCTCATGGAGGCAGTTCCCCTACTGAAACTCCTTTCTCTGTGATAACTCTAGGCTGTGTCAAGTTGACACAAAAAAAAAACTAGCCAGTACAGTGGCCATAAGAAAGACACCCAAGTGCCTGCCTTGGCTCTGCTGTGGGCACCACTATGATGAGCAAATATTGCCTTAGAGATGGGAAAGATGTTGTATGGGGTGGAGAAATGGGAGGAAAGAAGAAGCAGAGCAGTTGGTGCACTGTGTGGAGAGGTAGATCTGGAGATGTGATGGCAGTGAGGAACAGGTGGGTATGAGGAGACTTCATGACCACCTGAGGTCCTCATGGTGGTGTCCAGGCCCAGGCTGCCACCATGGGCAAAGTCACAGCCACGGTCTGTGCTGATGTCTGTGTCCCACATTGCCACTGAAGGCCATTGGATGTCAGTGGTGTTGGCTGCCACATGAGACCATGTGGATGTCTGAGGGCCATGTTGACAACAGGGGACATACTGATCTGAGTGTCCTGCACTGCCATTCTAGGCCATCTGGACCCATGCTGTCCCTGGGGGGTGTTATGCCTGAGTCCATGATTCTATTGCAACCAGTGTCTGTGTTGATGTCAGAGGCTTGTGTTACCACCAAAGGTCATGTGTATATCACTGAGAGGCCATTCTGATGTCTGAACACTGAGCTGAGCTGGCCCATTCCTCACCCTTGGCTGGAGAGCTTGCCCTGTTTCACCCTTGGTCAACATGGGAGATCTAGCTTTGGTAGTGGGGGCATACCAGCTGGTCCTGATCTTCTTCTACAGTGTGGTGGCATGGGCACAAGGAAGATGTCCCTCCTAACCTCCTACCAGTGGCTGGTAGGTGAGCTCACCCCCAAGGAATGAGTCCCCATCCCCCACCAGCTGCAGTCCTCAGTAGAGCTAGCTCCATACCTCGCCTGGCAGCACAGTACAGCTGTCCCTCGTGGCTTGGGTACAAGAGATCTGGCAAGCTGACCAACTCTCCTCCGAACCCAGTCCCAGATCCAGGGCTCTGAGTTGGCCCACTCCAGCATCTACCTCATGTATGAACTGTTGCAGATCTTAAGCTGCAGGATTTCCATGACACAGGGTACAAACAGAATATCTGAGGGAGTCCAGGTGAGAGTCCAATATTGGTAGGGTAGTGGAATCCAAGGGGCCTCAAACCAAACCAACGACTCAATGCACATGAACATTTACCAGTAAAGCTATTTGCACACACGGGACACACTGCAGCTGAGGGTTTTTTTTAAAAAAATATTTATATTTTTTTCTTATTTTCTTTTGGAAGGAAGGTTTGAAGGGGGTAAGGAGAAGAGTGGGATTGGGGTACATGAGGTGAAATTCACAAAGATTCAATAAAAAGTAAAAAAAAAAAAAACAAATTGAAGAAATTATGCACTTCTATGGTACCAGCATAAAGAGAGGCTTCAATAACTTCAATGATAGACTAGAAAAAAATTTTTTTCTAAGCTTTCGAAATGCCCATATTTAGCAATGGACTTGGGATTAGGTCTAGGGCTGGGAACTCATATGTATGTTCAAATACAGCGTTATCTCACCAAAATAGCAGATATAGTCACAAAAATTTATACAATAGCTACAGATTTTAGTGAATCCATGTTCCATTGCATTTTAGGAATGTCTGAAACTTTGAAGAACTGTACTGTAAGGCGACTCATAAGTAAATAGTAATGTTAAGTTTTGTGTTTTTTTTCAAATTTCTCTTTTTTGTTTTGTTTTTATTCGATATATTTTTATTTACATTTCAAATGATTTCCCCTTTTCGGCCCCCCCACTCCCTGAAAGTCCCATAAGCCCTCTTCCCTCCCTCCTTTTCTCCCGTCCACCCCTTCCCACTTCCCTGTTCTGGTTTTGGAAAGACACTGAGTCTTTCCAGTACCAGGGGCCACTCCTCCATTCTTCTTGGACATCATTTGATGTGTGGATTAGGTTTTGGGTATTCCAACTTTCTAGGCTAACATCCACTTATTAGTAACTGCATACCATGATTGATCTTTTGAGACTGGGTTACCTCACTTAGTATGATGTTCTCCAGCTCCATCTGTTTGTTTAAGAATTTCATGAATTCATTGTTTCTAATGGCTGAATAGTACTCCATTGTGTATATGTACCACATTTTTTGCATCCATTCTTCTGTTGAGGGATACCTGGGTTCTTTCCAGCTTCTGGCTATTATAAATAGGGCTGCTGTGAACACAGTGGAGCATGTATCCTTATTACCTGCTGGGGAGTCCTCTGGGTATATGCCCAGGAGTGGTATAGCAGGATCTTCTGGAAGTGACGTGCCCAGTTTTCTGAGGAACCACCAGACTGATTTCCAGAGTGGTTGTACCAATTTGCAATCCCACCAGCTGTGGAGGAGTGTTCCTCTTTCTCCACATCCTTGCCAACACCTGCTGTCTCCTGAATTTTTAATCTTAGCCATTCTGACAGGTGTAAGGTGAAATCTCAGGGTTGTTTTGATTTGCATTTCCCTAATGACTAATGAAGTTGAGCACTTTTTAAGATGCTTCTCAGCCATCTGAACTTCTTTGGGTGAAAATTCTTTGTTTAGCTCTGTTTCCCATTTTTTAATAGGGTTATTTGGTTTTCTGAGGTCTAACTTCTTGAGTTCTTTGTATATATTGGATATTAGCCCTCTATCTGATGTAGGGTTGGTGAAGATCTTTTCCCAATTTGTTGGTTGCCAATTTGTCCTTTTGATGGTGTCCTTTGCCTTACAGAAACTTTGTAATTTTATGAGGTCCCATTTGTCAGTCCTTGATCTTAGAGCATACGCTATTGGTGTTCTGTTCAGAAACTTTCTCCCTGTACCAATGTCCTCAAGGGTCTTCCCCAGTTTCTTTTCTATTAGTTTCAGAGTGTCTGGCTTTATGTGGAGGTCCTTGATCCATTTGGAGTTGAGCTTAGTACAAGGAGATAAGGATGGATCAATTTGCATTCTTCTGCATGCTGACCCCTAGTTGAATCAGCACCATTAGTTGAAAAGGCTATCTTTTTTCCACTGGATGTTTTCAGCCCCTTTGTCGAGGATCAAGTGGCCATAGGTGTGTGGCTTCATTTCTGTATCTTCAATCCTATTCCACTGATTAAGAAAATTGGGCACATCACTTCCACTATACCACTCCTGGGCATATACCCAGAGGATTCCCCAGCATGTAATAAGGCTATGTGCTCCACTATGTTCATAGCAGCCCTATTTATAATTGCCAGATGCTGGAAAGAACCCAGGTATCCCTCAACAGAAGAGTGGATGCAAAAAATGTGGTATATCTACACAATGGAGTACTATTCAGCCATTAGAAACAATGAATTCATGAAATTCTTAGGCAAATGGATGGAGCTAGAGAACATCATACTAAGTGAGGTAACCCAGACTCAAAAGGTGAATCATGGTATGCACTCACTAATAAGTGGATACTAACCTAGAAAATTGGAATACCCAAAACATAATCCACACATCAAATGATGTCCAAGAAGAACGGAGGTGTGGCTCCTGGTTATGGAAAGACTCAGTGTAGCAGTACAGGGAACAGGGAAGTGGGATGGGGGTGGATAGGGGAATAGGAGGAGGGAAGAGGGCTTATTGGACTTTCAGGGAGTGGGAATCTAGAAAAGGGGAAATCATTTGAAATGTAAATAAAAAATATATCAAATAAAAAATGCCCATGATGATGATAGAGATCTTTCAGGAGTTTATAAATAATTCCCTTAAAGAAATATAGGAAAATACAGTCAGACAGATAGAAGCCCTCAAAGACGAAAGAAATAAATTTCTTAAAGGAATAAAGGAAATTATAATGAAATAGGTGAAGGAAATGAACAAAATAGTCCAAACCCTAAAAATAGAAATATAAATAATAAAGAAATCACAAATAGAGGCAACCCTGGAGATAGAAAACCTAGGAAAGAGAACAGGAACTACAGAAGCAAGCATTGCTATAAGAATACAAGAGATGGAAGAGAGAATTTAAGGTGTAGAAAATAACATAGAAGAAATTGATACATTTGTCAAAGAAAATACCAAGTGTAAAAAGTTCTAATGCAAAACACCCATGAAATATATGACACAATGAAAAAGATTAAACTGAAAAATAATAGGAATAGAAGAAAGTGAAGATTCCCAGTTCAAAGGATCAGGAAACATCCTCGACAAACTCATAGAAGAATAATTCCCTAACCTAAAGAAAGAAATGGCTATAAGTGTACAAGAAACCTACAGAAGACCAAATTGACTAGACCAGAAAATAAAATCCTCCTACTACATAATAATCAAAACACAAAATGTACACAACAAAGAAAGATTATTAACAGCTGCAAGGGAAAAAGGCCAAGTAACACATGAAGGCAGACATATAAAAATTAAACCCCACTTCTCAACAGAGATTCTAAAAGCCAGAAGATCCTGGATAGATGTCTTGCAGACCCAAAGAGACAAGAGATGCCAGCCCATACTACTATACCTAGCAAAGCTCTCAATCTCCATAGATGGAGAATCCAAGATATTCCATGATAAATCTAAATGTAAACAATATCTCTACTAATACCACCCTACAGAGGATAATAGAAAAAAAACTCTTTAACACAATGAGGGTAACTACACTCAAGAATACACAAGAAATTAATCCTCCCACAACAAATCCAAAAGAAGAGAATCACATACACATAGTACTATCTCCAACAACAAAATAACAGGACTTAACAATCATTGGTCATTAACTTCTCTCAATACCAATGTACTCAATTCATCATTAAAATGACACAGGCTAAGAGACTAGTTACATAAAGAGGATCCATCATCGTGATGCATACAAGAATCACACCTTGGCAAAAAATAGGCACTACCTCAGAGGAAAGGGCTAGAAAATGGTTTTCCAAACAAGTAGATCCTAGAAAAAAGCTGGAGTAGCCATTATAATATCTAATAAAATAGACTTTCAGCCAAAAGTCATCAAAAAAAGATGAGAAATAACACTTCATACTCATCAAAGGGAAAACTCACCAACTCGCCTCAATTCTGAACATCTATGCCCCAAATCAAGGGCACCAACATTCACCAAAGAAACTTTACTAAAGCTAAAACACATATAGAATCACTCACAATAATAATAATAATGGGAGACTCCAAAACCCATCTCTCACCAATGGACAGGTCATTGAAACAGAAACTAAACAGGGACACAATCAAACTAACAGAAGTTATGCACCAGATGGATTTAACAGAAGATTTACCCCAAAACAAAGGAATATATCCTCTTCTCAGCACCTCACTGAACCTTCTCCAAAACTAACCATATCATCAGACTCAACAGATAAAGAAGATTGAAATAACCTCTTGCATTCTAGCAGATCACCATGGACTAAGACTGGACTTCAACAATAGCAAGAAAGCCCACATAGTCAAGGAAATTGAACAACTTTCTACTCAATGACCACTGGGTCAGAAAAGAAATAAAGAAATTAAAGACTTTCTAGAACTCAATAAAATAAAGACACAATATGAGCAAACTTATGGGACACAATTAAAACAGTGTTAAGAGGAAAATTCCTAGCACTAAAAGCCCCTATTAAGAAATTGGAGTCATCTCATCTCATACTAGCAACTTAATGGCACACAAGAAAACTCCTGAACAAAAAGAAGCAAACACACCCAAGGGGAATAGACAGTAGGAAATAGTCAACCAACTAGAAACAAATAGAACAATATAAAGAATCAACAAAACCAAGAGCTGGTTCTTTGAAAATCAACAAGATAAATAAACCTGTAGTCAAACTTAACTAAAAGGCACAGAGATAGTATGAAAATTAACAAAATCAAACATGAAAATGGAGACATAACAACAGACACTAAGGAAATTTAAAAAAATAATTAGGTCTTACTTGAAAAGCACATACTTGGTGGGGGCCTGTGTACTGCCTGGAGACCAGCAAAGAGAGAGAATCCCCGCAGCCATATTTGCTGCCTGTCAGAGCAGAAGAGCTTCATTAGGTACTGTATTACCCTCAGCTTTAGATCTCTGGGGGTGCAAGCCACTAGGGGTCTGCCTGCACTCAGGAACTGAGCACATAGGTGGTTTATCTGCCAGTCCGCCCGGTGTGGGGCCTGTGTCCTGCCTGGAGACCAGTAGAGGGAGAGAATCCCTGCGGCCATATTCTCTGCCTGCTGGAGCAGAAGAGAGTCACTAGGTACTGTATCACTCCGATCTTTAAATCTCTGGGGGTGCAAACAGCCAGAGGTCTGCCTGTATCCAGGACCTGAGCACACAGGTGGTTCATCTCCCAACTAGTAGGTCGTGGGGCCTGTATCCTTTGCAGAGAATAGCAGAGGGAGCTACTCCTGTGGCCATCTTTGTGGCCTGCCAGGGCAGAAAAATATCACTAGGTACTGTATTATCCTGAGCTTAAGATCTCTGGGGGTGCAAACTACAGGGGTCTGCCTCCGCTCAGGACCTGAGAACATAGGCGGTTTATCTGCAAGCCAGTCGGTTGTGGGGTCTGTATCCTACATGAGAATCAACAGAGGGAGTGACCCCCCCCCCCCCCACTCACCATCTTTGCTCCATAACAGAGCAGGCTGAGAACACCTGGTTCACCTTGACAACCCAAGTATAACATTTCCTGAGGCAAGACTGAGTAGGGCTCCAAAGGCACAAAAGAGGAAGGCAGCATATCAGTAATCTGTGCCAGAGGAAACCCAGTCATCCAGTATCTTGGAAATAGCCCTAAAGGTCCACAATAGGTTGTGGCACCAGCCAGGGACAATAAGACCATCTAACACCAGTGAGAACTAGATGGCTAAAGGCAAGTGTAGGAATGTTGTTAACAGAAACCAAGGCATTATGGCAGCATCTGAACCCAATTCTCTAACAATAGCAAGTCATGGATACCCCAACACACCAGAAAAACAAGAGTTGGATTTAAAAGCACTGGTAAGGATGCTGTTAGAGGAACACATGAAGGACATAAATAAATCTCTTAAAGAAATTCAGGAGAAAAATGATCAAAAGCTAGAAGCCCTTACAAGGGAAACACAAAAATCACTTAAAGAAATTCAGGACAATATGGGTCAGAAGTTTGTAGCCAATAAGGAGGAAATGCAAAATTCACTTAAAAATTTCAGGAGAAGTTTGATCAATAGGCAGAAGTCATGAAAGAGGAAACACAAAAATCTCTCAAAGTATTAGAGGAAAACACAAACAAGCAAATGACGGAACTGAGCAAAAACTTCCGGGATCTGAAAAGAGAAGTAGAAACAACTAAGAAAGCACAAAGGGAGACATCTTTGGACATAGAAAACCTTGGGAAGAAATCAGGGACCATAGATGCAAATATCAACAACAGAATACAAGAGATAGAAGAAAGAATCTCAGATGCCGAAGATACCATAGAAACCATGGACTCAACAGTTAAAGAAAATGCAAAATACAAAAAGCTTGTAACCCAAAACATCCAGGAAATCCAGGACACAATGAGAAAGCCAAATCTAAGGATTGTAGGCATTGATGAGAGTGAAGATTTACAACATAAAGGGCCAGCAAATATCTTCAACAAAATTATGGAAGAAAACTTCCCTAACCTAAAGAGAGAGATACCCATGAATATACAAAAAGCCCACAGAACTCCAAACAGACTGGACCAGAACAGAACTACCTCCCATCACATAATAATCAAAACCCCAAATGTGCTAAACAAAGAAAGAATACTGAAGGCAGTAAGAGGAAAAGGGCAAGTAACATATAAAGGAAGACCTATCAGAATTACACCAGACTTCTCACCAGAGACCATGAAAGCTAGAAGATCCTGGGCAGAGCTCATGCAGACTCTAAGAGAACACAAATGTCAGCCAAGACTACTATACCCAGTGAAACTCTCAATCACTATAAATGGAGAAACCAAGATATTCCATGACAAAACCAAATTTACACAATATCTTTCCACAAACCCAGCCTTACAAAGAATAATAGGGGGAAAACACCATTACAACGAGGGAAACTATACCCTGGAAAAAGCAGGATATTAAGCTTCTTTCATCAAACCAAAAGAAGATAACCACACTAGTATAAAATTAACATCAAAAATGATGGGAAGCAATAACCACTACTCCTTAATATCTCTTAACATCAATGGACTCAATTCCCCAATAAAAAGACATAGACTAACAGACTGGTTACATAAACAGGACCCTACATTTTGCTGCATACAGGAAACACACCTCAGTGTCAAAGACAAAAACTACCTTAGAGTAAAAGGCTGGAAGACAATTCTACAAGCAAATGGTTTCAGGAAACAAGCCGGAGTTGCTATTCCAATATCAGATAAAATTGACTTTCAACCTAATGTCATCAAAAGAGACATAGAAGGTCACTTCTTGCTGGTCAAAGGAAAAATCCAACAAGAAGAACTCTCAATCCTGAACATCTATGCTCCAAATACAAGGGTGCCCTCATTCATAAAAGAAACTTTACTAAAGCTCAAAGCACACACTGCACCTAACACAATAACTGTGGGTGACTTCAACAGTCCACTGTCATCAATGGACCGATCAGGAAAACAGAAACTAAAAAGGGAGACAGTGAACCTAATTGAAGCTTTGGACCAATTGGATTTAACAGATATATATAGAACTTTTCATCCCAAAGCAAAGGATTCTACCTTTTTCTCAGCACCTCATGGTACCTTCTCCAAAATTGATCAGATAGTTGGTCACAAGACAGACCTCAACAAATATAAGAAGATTGAAATAATCCCATGACTCCTATCAGATCACTATGGAGTAAAAGTTGTATTTAATAACAATAAAAACAACAGAAAGCCCACATATACATGGAAACTGAACAATACTCAATGATACCTTGGTAAAGGAAGAAATACAGAAAGAAATCAAAGATTTTTTTTTACAATTTAATGAAATTGAAGGCACAACATACACAAATCTATGGGACACAATGAAAGCAGTGCTAAGAGGAAAATTCATAGCTTTGAGTGCCTCCAAAAAGAAATTGGAGAGAGCATACACTAGAAGATTAACGGAACAACTGAAAGTCCTAGAACAAAAAGAAGCTAATTCACCCAGTTGGAGGAGAAGACAGGAAATCATCAAACTCAGAGCTGAAATCAATCAAGTAGAAACCAAGAGAACCATACAAAGTATCAACAAAACCAGGAGATGGTTTTTTGAGAAAAATCAATAAGATAGATAAATCCTTAGCCAGACTAACCAAAGGGCACAGAGACAGTATCCAAATTAACAAAATTAGAAATGAAAAGGGAGCTATTACAACAGAAAGTGAGGAAATTCAAAAAATCATCAGATCCTACTACAAAAGCCTGTACTCAACACAACTGGAGAATCTGGAGGAAATGGACAATTTCTTAGACAGATACCAAATACCAAAATTAAACCAGGATCAAATAGATCATCTAAACAGACCCATAACCACTAAAGAAATAGAAGGGGTCATAGATAGGCTTCCGACCAAAAAAAGCATAGGACCAGATGGTTTCAGTGCAGAATTCTATCAGACCTTCAAAAAAGACTTAACACCAATACTCTTCAAATTCTTCCACCAAATAGAAACAGAAGGGACACTACCCAACTCCTTCTACGAAGCCACAATTACACTGATACCAAAACCACACAAAGATCCAACTTAGAAAGAGAATTTCAGGCCAATTTCCCTTATGAATATTGATGCAAAATTACTCAATAAAATTCTTGCCCACCGAATCCAAGAACACATCAAAATGATCATCCACCAGGATCAAGTATGCTTCATCCCAGGGATGCAGGGATGGTTCAATATAAGGAAATCCATCAATGCAATCCACTACATAAACAAACTCAAAGAAAAAAACCACATGGTCATTTCATTAGATGCTGAAAAGGCATTTGACAAAATTTAGCATCCTTTCATGCTAAAAGTCTTGGAAAGGACAGGAATTCAAGGCCCATGTCTAAACATAGTAAAAGCAATATACAGCAAACCGGTAGCCAACATCAAACTAAATGGAGAGAAACTTGAAGCAATCCCACTTAAATCAGGGACTAGACAAGGCTGACCCCCCTCCATATCTTTTTAATATAGTTCTTGAAGTCCTAGCTAGAGCAATTAGACAACATAAGGAGGTCAAAGGGATACAAATTGGAAAGGAAGAAGTCAAACTATCACTATTTGCAGATGATAGTATACGTAAGTGACCCAAAAAACTCTACTAGAGAACTCCTACAGCTGATAAACAACTTCAGCAAAGTGTCTGGCTACAAAATCAACTCAAGCAAATCAGTAGCCTTTATATACTCAAAGGATAAGCAGACTGAGAAAGAAATTAGGGAAATGACACCCTTCACAATAGCCACAAACAGCATAAAGTATCTTGGGGTGACTCTAACCAACAAGTGAAAGACCTATATGACAAGAACTTCAGATCTCTGAAGAAGGAAATCGAAGAAGATCTCAGAAAATGGAAAAATCTTCCATGCTCATGGATTGGCAGGATTAATATAGTTAAAATGGCCATATTGCCAAAGGCAATCTACAGATTCAATGCAATCCCCATCCAAATCCCAACCCAGTTCTTCATAGAGCTAGAAAGAGCAATGTTCAAATTCATCAGGAATAACAAAAAACCCAGGATAGCTAAAACTATTCTCAACAGTAAAAGAACTTCAGTGGGATTCAGTATCCCAGACCTCAAACTTTACTACAGAGCAATAGTGATAAAAACTGCATGGTATTGGTACAATGTCAGGCAAGCCGATCAATGGAATAGGATTGAAGACCCAGAAATGAACCCACACACCTATGGTCACTTGATCTTCGACAAAGGAGCTGAAAGCATCCAGTGGAAAAAAGATAGTCTTTTCAACAAATGGGGCTGGTTCAATTGGAGGTCAGCATGCAGAAGAATGCAAATTGATCCATTCTTATTTCCTTGTACTAAGCTCAACTCCAAATGGATCAAGGACCTCCACATAAAACCTGACACACTGAAACTAATCGAAAAGAAACTGGGGAAGATCCTGGAGGACATGGGCACAGGGGAAAAGTTCCTGAATAGAACACCAATAGCTTATGCTCTAAGATCAAGAATTGACAAATGGGACCTCATAAAACTACAAAGTTTCTGTAAGGCAAAGGACACTGTCAAAAGGACGAAACGTCAACCAACAGATTGGGAAAGGATCTTCACCAACCCTAAATCTGACAGAGGGCTAATATCTGATATATACAGAGAACTCAAGAAGGTAGAACCTAGAGAACCAAATAACCCCATTAAAAAGTGGGGTACCGAACTAAACAAATATTTTTTTCACATGAAGAACTTCGGAGAGCTGAGAAACACCTTAAGAAATGTTCAACATCATTAATCATTAGGGAAATGCAAATCCAAACAACCCTGAGATTTCACCTCACACCAGTCAGAATGGCTAAGGTCAAAAACTCAGGAGACAGCAGGTGCTGGTGAGGATGTGGAGAAAGAGGAACACTCCTCCACTACTGGTGGGATTGTAAGATGGTGCAACCACTTTGGAAATCAGTATGGCGGCTCCTCAGAAAACTGGGCATGGCACTTCCAGAGGACCCTGCTATACCACTTCTGGGCATATACTCAGAGGATTCCCCAGCATGTAATAAGGACACATGCTCCACTATGTTCATAGCAGCCCTATTTGTAGTAGCCAGAAGCTGGAAACAACCCAGGTGTCCTTCAACAGAGAAATGGATACAAGAAATGTGGTATATTTACACAATGGAGTACTATTCGGCCATTAGAAACAATGAATTCATGAAATTCTTAGACAAATGGATGGAGCTGGAGAACATCATACTAAGTGAGGTAACCCAGTCTCAAAAGATCCGTCATGGTATGCACTCACTGATAAGTGGATAATAACCTAATTCGAATACCCAAGAAATAATCCACATATTAAATGACGTCCAAAAAGAACAGAGGAATGGCCCCTGGTTCTGGAAAGACTCAATGCAACAGTACAGGGGAATATCAGAACAGGGAAGTGGGAAGGAGTAGATGGAGGAACAGGGGGAGGGAAGAGGGCTTATGGGACTCGTGGGGGAGTGGGGGCCCAGAAAATGGGAAATAATTTGAAATGTAAATAAAGAATACATCGAATAAAAAAAAAAGAAAAGCACATACTTGGCAAAATTGGAAAATCTAAATGAAATGGATGATTTTCTAGGCAGATACCACATACTAAAGTTAAATCAAGATCAAGTAAACTATTTAATTTGTCTCATGAGCTCTAAGGAAATAGAAGTAGTCATTAACATCTCGCAACCAACCAACCAATCAACCAACCAACCAATCAACCAACCAACCGACCAAGTAACCAAACAAAAAACAAGCCAAAACCAAAACTAACCAACCAACCAACCAAACAAAAACCAGGGCCAGATACTTTTAGGACATAATTCTATTAGATTTTCAAAGAGATAATACCAACAGTCCTCAAACTATTATACAAAATAGAAACAGAAACAACACTACTTAATTCATTCTCTGACATAGCTACCCTGACATCTAAACTATCCAAAGACTCAACAAAGAAAGAGAACTTCAGGCCAATTTTACTTATACATCTATGCAAAAATACTCAATAAAATTCTTGCAAACTGAATTCAAGAACACATCAAAAACATCATTCACCATGATCAAGCAAGGTTTATCCTAGGGATGCAGGGATGGTACAATATACAAAAATCCATCAGTGTAATTCACTACATAAACAAACTAAAGGACAAAAAATCATAACATCATCTCATTAGATGCTGAAAAAGTCTTGGACATAATTAAACACTTCTTCATGATAAAAGTCTTGGAGAGACCAGGAATTCAAGGCACATACCTGAACATAATAATATCAATATACAGCAAACCAATAGCCAATATCAAATTAAATGGGGAGAAACTTGAAAAAATCTCACTAAAATCAGGGACAAGACAAGGCTACTCTCTCTCTCTCTCTCTCTCTCTCTCTCTCTAATATAGTATTTGAAGTTCTAGCTACAGCAATAAGACAGCAAAAGGGGATCAAAGGGATATAAATTGGAAAAGAAGTCAAGGTGTATGTGGTCTGTGTGGATGATATGATAGTATACATAAGCTACCCCCAAATTTTTACTGAAGAACTACTAAAGCTGATAAAGAACATCAGCAAAATGGATGAATAAAATTAATTCAAAGAAGTCAGTAGCTCTCCTTTATATATATTGTAAATGAGTTGAGAAAGAAATTAAGGAAACAACACCCTTCACAATAGACACAAATATTATAAAATATCTAGGTATAACTTTAACCAGGCAAGTAAAGGATCTGTATGATAAGAACTTCAATACCCTATGGGAAGAAACTGTAGAGAATATGAGAAGATGGAGAGATCTCCCATCCCTAGGGATTGGTAAGATCAACACAGTGAAAATGTCTATCTTCCTAAAAACAATCTACAGATTCATTGCAAGGGCCATCAAAATCACAGAACAATTTTTACAGACCTTGAAAGAGCAATTCTCAGCTTCATATGGAAAAAAATCAGGATAGCCAAAACAATCCTAAACAAGAAAAGAACTTCAAGAGGAATTGCCATCCCTGACTTTAAGCTGTACTACAGAGCAATAGTGCAAAAAACCATGTGGTGTGGGTACAGAAACAGACAGGCTGATAAATGGAATAAAATCAAAGAACTGGAAACAAGCTCACACACCTACACTTGATTTGACAAAGAATCCAAAGCCTTAGAATGGAAAAAAGGAAGTATTTTCTACAAATGGTGGTGGGCTTAACTGGATGACTGCATGTAGAAGAATGCAAATAAATCCTTGTTTATTATCCTGCATGAAACTCAATTCCAAGTGGATCAACAACCTCAACATAAAACCAAATACACAGAATCTAATAGAAGAGAAAGTGGGAAATAGCCTGAACACATCAGCACAGGAGAAAATTTCCTGAGAAATCCAATGGCTCAGGCTCTAAGATCAACAATTGAGAAATGGGACCTCTTGAAATTGAAAAGTTCCTGTAAGGCAAAGGACACTGTCAATAAAACAAAACTAAACTTACATCCGACATAGGGTTAATACCCTCCTAATATAAAAAACTCAAGAATTTAGATGTCAACAAAGCCATATAGCCAAAAACGGGGTATAGAGCTAAACAGAGAGTTCTCAACAGGGAAATTTAATGGCCAAGAAGAACTTAAAGAAATGTTCAACATCTTTAGTCATCAGGAAAATGGAAATCAAAATGATCCTGAGATTTCCCCTTACACTAATCAGAATGGCTAAGCTCAAAGCCTCAGATGACAGCACATGCTGGCAAGGATGTGGAGAAAGACAATCACTTCTCCTTTGCTGGTGGGATTGCAAACTGGTACAACCACTCTGAAAATCAGTCTGGTGGTTCCTCAGCATGTTGAAAATAGTCCTACCTGAAGACACAGCAATACCGCTCCCGGGCATATACCTAAAAATGTTCCACCATACCACAAGGGCATATGCTACTCTATGTTCACAGCAACCTTATTTGTAACAGCCAGAAACTGGAAGCAACCCAGATGACCCTTAACTGAAGAATGGATACAGAAAATGTGGTTCATTTACACACTGGAATGATATTCAGCTATTAAAATCAAGGACATCATGAATTTCGCAGGCAAATGTATAGAGAATATCATCTGGAGTAAGGTAACCCAGATCCAAAGGACATACACAGTGTTTACACACTGATAATTAGATATTAGCCATAAAGTTTGACACACACCACAGACCCTAAGAAGTTAAACAAGAAGGCCCAAGTGAGGCTGCTTTAATCCCATTTCAAAGAGGAACAAAGTAGTCCCAGGAGTCAGAGGAGGGTTACTGCATGGGAGAGGGTACGGGGAAGGGAAGGATATAGGGAGCAGGATCTTGTATGGGGAGACACAGGGAGGCTAAGATGGCCAAGAGAATGAATGGAAATATGCCACTGTGGGGGTTGACCCTTGGGGGAATCTCTAGGAAGTCTCAGAGACCTGGGATGGGTGAGGATTCCAAGACTCAGTGTGGGCGACCTCAGCCAAAATGCCTAGCAGTGGGGATATGGAACCTGAAGAGACCACCTCTAGTAGCCAGACAGAACTCCCAATGGAGGGAGAGGGACACCAACCCACCTACAAAATTTTTGACCCCAAACTGCTCTTGTCAAAAAGAAATGCAGGCACAAAAATAGAACAGAGACTGAAGGAATGGCTGACCAGTGACCGGTCCAACTTGGGATCCATCCCATGGGTGGGCACCAATCCTGACACTATTACTGATGCTATGTTGTGTTTGCAGACAGGAGCCTAGCATGACTGTACTCTGAGAGGATCTACCCAGCATCTGACAGAGACAGATGCATATACTCACCGCTAAGCATTGGATGGAGGTTTGGGACTCCTATGGAAGAGTTAGGGGAAGGACTGAAGAAGTCTAAGGTTATGGCAATTCCATAGGAAGACCAATAGTGTCATCTAACTTGGACCCCTGGAAGCTCCCAGAGACTGAGCCAACAACCAAAAAACTATACACAGGCTGGTCTGAGGTGCCCAGCACATAGGTAGCAGAGGGCTGCCCTGTCTGGCCTCAGTGGGAGAGGGTGTGCCTAATCCTGTCGTGACTTCATTTTCTAGGGTGAAGGGATATCCAGGGTGGGACCACCCTCTGAGAGCTGAAGGGGAGGGGGAAAGAACTCTGCAAGGGGAGACTTAGAGTGGGCTGCATTTGGGATGTAAATAAATAAAATAATAATTAATTTAAAAAGTGTTTTGGTTTGGGAGAATAATTCTGTGCAACAGAGTGGAAGAGTCAAATTATTGGCAAGAAAGG
Organism: Apodemus sylvaticus; assembly: GCF_947179515.1. Taxonomy (NCBI): domain Eukaryota; kingdom Metazoa; phylum Chordata; class Mammalia; order Rodentia; family Muridae; genus Apodemus; species Apodemus sylvaticus. The sequence continues at coordinate 18,092,034 of NC_067483.1, forward strand.
GACTTTATATGTATTTTTTGTTTCCTTTTATTGGATATTTTCTTTACATTTCAAATGTTATTCCCTTTGCAGGTCTTCCCTCAGGAAACTCCCCTATTCCATCCCGTACCAATGGAAGAGTGATCCTCTTTTCCCACATCCTCACCAGCATCTGCTGTCACATGACTCTCTCTCTCTCTCTCTCTCTCTCTCTCTCTCTCTCTCTCTCTCTCTCTCTCTCTCTCTCTCTCTCTCTCTTGAAGTTACTTTTGTTCCATGGGCAGAGTAAAACATGAAGACAAAGCATGATGTGCCGCAACTGGTCACTCCTGGAGGGCTTCAGGAAGTCCTGGCGACCAGACAGGGCTGCTGCTTCGGGGCTTCTTGTTTGCAATAAGAAAGGGCTCTGGCACCTTTAGAATGACTTTGTAGGTCTTCTATAGAGTGTAATGTATAGATATGGCTGTCTTTTTTCACACACACACAGACACACACACACACACACACACACACACACACACACACACACACACCACTGCCCTTTTTCTTTTTTTAAATTTTCTAAATTCTTTGTTTTCGTTCCAAATGCTTTCCACTTTCCCAGTTCCCCCCTCCCCATATGTCCCATAAGCCCTCTTCTCTCCACCCATTCTTCAGTCACCCCCTCCCTTTTCTCTGTCCTGGTACTTCCCTACAATGCTGGATCAAGTCTTTCCAGGATCAGGGCCCTCTCCTTACTCCTTAATGGGAGTCATTTGATATGCTAATTGTGTCTTGGGTATTCAGGGCTTCTGGGCTAATTAATATCCACTTATCAGTGAATGTATTCCATGTGTATTCTTTTGTGATTGGGTTACCTCACTTAGGTTGATATTTTCCAGTTCCAACCATTTGCTTAGAAGTTTCATGATTCATTGTTTTTAATTGCTGAGTAGTATTCCATTGTGTAAATATGCCACATTTTCTGTATCCATTCCTCCACTGAGGGACATCTGTGTTCTTTCCAGCTTCTGGCTATTATAAGTAAGGCTACAGAGAACATAGTGGAGCATGTGTCCTTATTGCATGCCTGGGAATCCTCTGGGTATATGCTCAGGAGTGGTATAGCCGGGTTCTCCGGAAGTGTCATGTCCAGTTTTCTGAGGAACCACCAGACTGATTTCCAGAGTGGTTGTACCATCTTACAATCCCACCAGCAGTGGAGCAGTGTTCCTCTTTCCCCATATCCCTGCCAACATCTTCTGTCTCCTGAGTTTTTAACCTTAGCCATTCTGACTGGTGTGAGGTGAAATCTCAGGGTTGTTTTAATTTGCATTTCCCTAATGACTAATGATGTTGAGCATTTCTTAAGGTGCTTATCAGCCATCCGAATTTCTTCAGGTAAAAATTCTTTGTTTAGATCTGTACCCCATTTTTAATAGGGTTATTTGGTTCCTTGGGGTCTAACTTCTTGAGTTCTTTGTATATATTAGATATTAGCCCTCTATCTGATGTAGGGTTGGTGAATATCTTTTCCCAATTTATTGGTTGCCGTTTTGTCCTTTTGACTGTGTCCTTTGCCTTACAGAAACTTTGTAATTTTATGAGGTCCCATTTGTCAATTCTTGATCTTAGAGCATAAGCTATTGGTGGTCTATTCAGGGTCTTTTCCCCTGTGCCCATGTCCTCAAGGGTTTTCTCCCGTTTCTTTTCTATTAGTTTCAGTGTGTCTGGTTTTATGTGGAGGTCCTTGATCCACTTGGAGTTGAGCTTAGTACAAGGAGATAAGAATGGATCAATTCACATTCTTCTACATGCTGACTTCCAGTTGAACCAGCACCATTTGTGGAAAAGGCTATCTTTTTTCCACTGGATGTTTTCAGCTCCTTTGTTGAAGATCAGGTGGCCATAGGTGTGTGAATGCATTTCTGGATCTTCAATTCTAATCCATTGGTCCACTTGCCTGTCACTGTACCAATACCATGCAGTTTTTAACACTATTGCTCTGTAGTATTGCTTGAAATCTGGGATACTAATTCCCCCAGAAGTTCTTTTACTGTTGAGAATAGTTTTAGCAATCCTGGGTTTTTTGTTATTCCCGATGAATTTGAGAATTGCTTTTTCTAACTCTATGAAGAACTGAGTTGGGATTTTGATGGGGATTGCATTGAATCTGTAGGATGCTTTTGGCAAGATGGCCATTTTAACTATATTAATCCTGCCAATCCACGAGCATGAAAGATTTTTCCATTTTCTGAGGTCTTCTTTGATTTCCTTCTTCAGAGACCTGAAGTTCTTCTCATACCCATCTTTTTATTTGTTTGGTTAGAGTCACACCAAGATACTTTATATTGTTTGTGGCTATTGTGAAGGGTGTCATTTCCCCAACTTCTTTCTCAGCTTGCTTATCCTTTGAGTATAGAAAAGCAACTGATTTGCTTGAGTTGATTTTATAACCAGCCACTTTGCTGAAGTTGTTTATCAGCTGTAGGAGTTCTCTGGTGGAGTTTTTTGGATCACTTAAGTAGACTATCAGATCATCTGCAAATAATGATAGTTTGACTTCTTCCTTTCCAATTTGTATCTCTTTGACCTCCTTATTTTGTCTAATTGCTCTAACTAGAACTTCAAGTACTATATTGAAAAGATATGGAGAGAGAGGACAGCCTTGTCTAGTCCTTGATTTTAGTGGGATTGCTTCAAGTTTCTCTCCATTTAGTTTGATGTTGGCTACAGGTTTGCTGTATATTGCTTTAACTATGTTTATCTATGGGCCTTGGATTTCTGTTCTTTCCAAGACTTTTAGTATGAAAGGATGTTGAATTTTGGCAAATGCTTTTCAGCATCTAATGAAATGACCATGTGGTTTTTTTTTCTTTGAGTTTGTTTATGTAGTGCATTGCATTGATGGATTTCCTTAAATTGAGCCATTCCTGCTTCCCTGGGATGAAGCCTACTTAATCATGGTGGATGATCGTTTTGATGTGTTCTTGGATTCGGCTGGCAAGAATTTTATTTAGTATTTTTGCATTGATATTCATCAGTGAAATTGGTCTGAAATTCTCTTTCTAAGTTGGATCTTTGTGTGGTTTGGGTATCAGCATAATTGTGGCTTCGTAGAAGGAGTTTGGTAGTGTCCCTTCTGTTTCTATTTGGTGGAAGAATTTGAAGAGTATTGGTGTTAAGTCTTTTTTGAAAGTCTGATAGAATTCTGCACTGAAACCATCTGGTCCTGTGCTTTTTTTGGTCAGAAGCCTATCTATGTCCCCTTCTATTTCTTTAGTAGTTATGGGTCTGTTTAAATGATCTATTTGATCCTGGTTTAATTTTGGTATTTGGTATCTGTCTAAGAAATTGTCCATTTCCTCCAGATTCTCCAGTTGTGTTGAGTACAGGCTTTTGTAGTAGGATCTGATGATTTTTTGAATTTCCTCACTTTCTGTTGTAATAGCTCCCTTTTCATTTCTAATTTTGTTAATTTGGATACTGTCTCTGTGCCCTTTGGTTAGTCTGGCTAAGGATTTATCTATCATGTTGATTTTTCTCAAAGAACCAGCTCCTGGTTTTGTTGATTCTCTTGTATGGTTCTCTTGGTTTCTACTTGATTGATTTCAGCCCTGAGTTTGATGATTTCCTGTCTTCTACTCCTCCTGGGTGAATTAGCTTCTTTTTGTTCTAGGGCTTTCAGGCCACCTGACTTTTTGATTTTAGCCATTCTTACTGGTTTGAGGTGAAATCTCAGGGTCGTTTTGATTTGCATTTCCCTGATGACTAAGGATGTTGAACATTTCTTTAGGTGTTTCTAGGCCATTCCAGTTTCCTCAGTTGAGAATTCTTGGTTTAGCTCTGTTGCCCATTTTTAAGTAGGGTTATTTGGCTCTCTGGAGTCTAAGTTCTTGATTCTTTGTATCTATTGGATATTATCCTTCTCTTGGATGTAGGATTGGTAAAGATCTTTCCCCAATCTGTTGGTTGCCATTTTGTCCTATTGTCAGTGTCCTTTGCCTTACAGAAGCTTTGCAATTTTATTAGGTCCCATTTGGCCATTCTTGATCTTAGAGCATAAGCCATCAGTATTCTCTTCAGGAATTTTTCCCCTGTGTCCATGTGCTCAAGGCTTTCCCCACTTTCTCTTCTATTATATTTAGTTATGTGGTTTTATGTGGAGGTCTTTGATCCACTTGGACTTGAGCTTTGTACGAGGAGATAAGAATTGATCAATTTGCATTCTTGTACATGTTGACAACCAGTTGAATCAACACAATTTGTTGAAAATGCTGTCTTTTTTTCCACTGGAAGGTTTTATCTCCTTTGTGAGATATCAAGTGACCATAGGTGTATGGGTTCACTTCTGGGTCTTCAGTTCTATTACACTGATCTACCTGCCTGCCACTGTCCTAATACTATGCAGGTTTATCATTATTGCTCTGTAGTACAGCTTGAGATCAGGGATGGTATCCCCTTTCTGAGTTACCCCTCCAAAAATCCCCTATCCCATCCCCCTCCCCCTGCTAGCCCCCGCCCAATTTCCTGATTTTTTTCTGTTTTGTTTTGTTTTTCATTATATACACATATGCATTTACCTTGCCTTAGTTAGGGTTTTACTGCTGTTAACAGGCACTATGACCAAGGCAACTTATAAGGACAACATTTAATTGGGGCTGGCTTACAGGTTCTGAGGTTCAGTCCATTATCATCAAGGTGGGAGCATGGCAGCATACAGGCAGACATGGTGTAGGAGGATATATACATATGCTCCTTTTATTTTATTTTTATTTTTTATTAGATATTTGCTTTCTTTACATTTCAAATGGTATCCCCTTTCTGAGTTACCCCTCCAAAAACTCCCCATTTCATTCCTCTCCCCCTGCTAGATCCCCCCCCCCCCCATTTCCTGACTTGCATTCACTTATTCTGGGGAATTGAGCCTTCACAGGATCAATGACCTCTCCTCTCATTGATGTCTGAAATGGTCATCTTCTGCTACATATTTAGCGGGAGCCATGGGTCCCTCCATGTGTACTGTTTGGTTGGTGGTTTAGTCCCTGGGAGCTCTGAGGCTACTGGTTGGTACATATTATTGTTCCTCCTGCAGGGCTGCCAGAAGTTCTTTCATTGTTGAGAATAGTTTTCAATATCCTGGGTTTTTTGTTATTCCAAATGAATTTGAGAATTGCTATTTTTAATTCTATGAAGAATTGAGTTGGAATTTTGATGGGTATTGCATTGAATTTGTAGATTACTTTCAGGAAGATGGCCATTTTTACTATATTAACCCTGGCAATCCATGAGCATGGGAGATCTTTCCATCTTCTGAAGTACTTTTCAGTTTCTTTTTTCATAGAATTGAAGTTCTTAGCATACAGATATTTCACTTGTTTAGTTAGATCTATATACGTATATATATTAAATATATAAATACATAATAAATATTATATAAAATATAATAAATTAATATATTTTATATTGTTTGCGACTATTGTGAAGGATGTATTGTTTTTATTTGAGAATTTTACAAGGGATATAATGTATTCTGATTACATCCCATCTGATCACATCACTGTGTTACTCCTTACCATTCCTATCAACCACACCCCTTCATCCTTACCTGTAATTTTATCAGTCTCAAGACTTTATTTTGTTTTGTGACCCAGCTGGTCTAACTAGTGTTATCTGTGAACCCTGAACTGGACATATCCATGGAATTTTTTAAATAGTCCCTTCTGTGCTGTAGTGGCTTCTGTTGTTTTGTCTAACATGGGTTCTTTGTTGTGAGCTGTTACCTCACCCCTGACACAAAAGAAAGGTTAGTTTTCATGTTTGTTGAAATGCTAGCGATAAATAAGGGAAGGGCCCAGCCTAGGACTAAGGACCACTGATTATTCACTTCAGGAGGACTCTGAGTGGCACATGCCCAGGAACTCAGGAAGCAGGCCGCAGGGAGCCTGCCACCCCAGGCTGCAGTCAGTCCTGTTCTGAATGTCTCTGTTTTGCAGCCTCTCCAAGGCCCGGGACTTGGAGTTCAAGTCTTTGTCAAGGCTTACAGTTTGAGAATCTGCAGAACTTGTGAAATTGTCTCCTTGGCTTGTTTTCTCCACACAGAGCCAACCCCACTAAGGTTTGTCACAGTGTATGAAGACTAGTGGTCACCTGCCAGCTGCTCATCTCAAATTCCACTAGATGGCGACATTCGTCATGCTATGGAAGGGCTGCCCGCTGTCATAAATGCTCAGCTGTAATCAATCCTTTGAAGATCTGTCAGCTCTAGAGGTGTCTTTGATCTCTTCTGCCTGCATCGCTGAGGACATTTTTTCAAGTGAAAAACACACGGTGCATCTCCTCTTAAATGATAACAAGAGTCGGGAGGTGGTGGTGCACGCCTGTAATCCCAGTACTCTGGGAGGCAGAGGCAGGCAGATTTCTGAGTTCGAGGCCAGCCTGGTCTACAGAGTGAGTTCCAGGACAGCTAGAGCTACACAGAGAAACCCTTTCTCGGAAAAAACCAAATCCAAAAATAAATAAATAAATAAATAAATAAATAAATAAATAAATAAATAAATAAATAATAACATGTCTTAAGTTATTAAAAGGTTCGTATTAGGCACTCCACAATCCATTGTTTTTTATCACGATGTGACTGCTTACATGAGCTCCATAGTCAAACGTTGTAAAGCATGCAACAGTAGAGAGCTGTTGACTGTAGGCACAACGCTGCTCAGTGGACCTATCGATCCAATCCATTTTTCCTAATTGACTTTTCATGCCTGCGGATAACTAGCTTATCATTTTCCTTCTCACTCTCAACTTCTGTTAAAAACCATCCAAGATTCCATGATATTGACAATGCTGATATTACTTTTTGATTCATGCATGAAAATTGAATGTGCTTTTGAGGCCCTGTGCAATATTTTGAAGCATGTATGTGGATGCTGCAAATTTGACTGTTTTAGACACTACAAATGATAGACTCCCACCCACAATATTTGTCTTTCCGGGCTGGTTTAGGTCACTTTCCATGTTTTGCCATTTCATCTGTGATCTTGGTACTGTATAATCAATTTCTTTTAAAATGCTGAGAGGATCTTAAATTTATTATTATTACCACTATTATTAAACTCTTTAGTTTTTTTTTTTTTCTTTGAGGCAGGGTTTCTCCGTGTAGCCCTGGCTGTCCTGGAACTTGCACTGTAGACCAGGCTGATCTTTAATAGAGATCTGCCTGCCTCTGTCTCTTAAGTGCTGGAATTAAAGAAGTGCCCCCACTTTGAGAAATGAACACAGTGTATTTTGATCATATTCACCCCTCACTTCTCCCTCATCTCCTTACAGATCTGCCCCAACATGTCCTCTTAAAAACAACAAATAAACGCCCACCCCAAACATTGAGTCTGGTTTTTACTTCCCATATACTCTTGTGGGTGGAGCCATCCACTGGATGATAATTGACTAAAAAGGGGTGTGTGTGAGTGCCGTATCCTTAAACCCATCTCTCCCTCAAGGCCAAGAGCTCTTCAGTTATGGGTGGGACTTAGTAATGACCTCTCTCTCCCTCTATGCTGAGATTTTGTCTGGCTTGGTCTTGCGCATGCTGTTGCAGACACTGTGTGTTCTTTTGTGTTACTACCATACAGTGTTGAGAGAATACTGTTTTCTTTCTAATTCTCCACAACCTCTAGTCATTACAATCTTTCTGCTCCCTTCCCAATGAACCCTAAGCCTTGGGAGTTCCGGCAGTTATACAGACGTCACATTAGTTTTTGTAAGCATAATTTTGTAAGTATAATTTTACTTTTTAATCTTAATTCTGTAGTCATTCTTGTGTCACTTTAACAGATTTTTAAATTGCTTCATGTCTTGTTTTTCTTCCTTCCATTCTCCATACATTATAGCTATAGCTATACATGCACACATATGTATACCTACACAGGGATATATATCACATGCATACTTGCATCCATCTGTGAGGAAATATTTAAAGATGTATGCATGGATATATTTATATGTCTCCTCCCCACTCCACTGCTTCCTGTGAGACTAGAAGCCTTGAGCTTTCTTGTGTGCAGTATTTCCGGTGCCCACATCAGTGTCTGATAGCAAATTAAGTGTTCAGTAGGTGTTTATTGAATGGAAAAATTCCCTACTGAACCAATGATGGGACCACAGGGAGACTAACTAGACTATCTTTGTGATCCTTGATGGGCTGGGGACAATGTCCTTCACAGGATATATCAACTGAGAATTGGGTAAATGTGCACTTTTATATAAAACTGAACATATTGTTAGAAGGGAGGGAAAAGAAGGCAAACAAGGTGTTGATTACATTTAATTTAATTCATTAAGGCCAGCAAATGCTAAGTGGATCTCTATTTTGTGTCAGGGCTTGATCACAACATGAAATATAAAATAGGCCAGGTACTTTCCCTTATAGCTAATGTCTTTTCATTTTTATGAATTGTTAGAATTCTTTTAAATTCATGTTTTCTGTGAGTGTGATTTGTCTCTTTGGTACTTAATGTATCATTATCCCCATTTGGAGTTTTGTCAATTTTCAGGATAATGTTCACATAGAGAGTTGTTCTTAGGAAAGAACACTAGTCTTTTAAAACACAGTTTGTATGTATTTGAATGTGTTTGTGTATTTGCATATGCACAGGCATGTGAGTGTACAATAATTTTGTGTGCATGTATGTGCATATATGTGCATGTTTGTGGAGAAGAGAGGTCAATGTCATTCTCAATAACTCTTCCCCTTAGTTTTTGAGGCAGTCTCTCGCTGAGCTTGGAACTCACTAATTCATCTATACCACTTGGCTAAGAAGTCTCAGAACTCCTCCTGTTTCTATGTCCCCATCACTTGGTACACAGGTATCACTACTGTTCCTAGCTTTTTACAGGGTGTTTGGGATCTCAACCTAGGTTCTCATATTTGTGTGGCAACCATTTACTGCCTGAGCCATTTCTCCAGCCCAGAGTACTGTGGATGTCATAGTTAACTTATTACTTTTCTGATGTTAGGCATAGCTTACATTTTTGGATCTGTGACCTCAGTGTTACAATTCAGTGCTTCACTTTGTTCCTCCATAGCATGAGAGACTCTTTAGGGCTTGAGCAAATCCTATGAAGATTATAAAGGCATATGCATGAAGTGTAGAGACATGTATGGAATATAGGGACATGCATGAAGTGTAGAGACATTTATGAAATATAGGGACATGCATGAAGTGTAGAGACATGTATGAAATACAGGGACGTGAATGAAGTTGCCCTCAATGTATATTTAAAGTTGAGCTGGGCATCAGTACTAGTTTTAAAGTTGAAGTGAGGTCTGCTATCGCTTTGAAGTGGAGCACTCCTGGATTAAAAGTTTAAACAAAAGCTCTGGTGACCTGATTCCTTGTCAGTGATTCAGGCACTTGGAGACCACAACCAACTAAACTGTTAGGATATCCACGCCTGGGATTAGCAGCCTTCTCCAGACATGTGCTGCTTTTATGGGCTCTAAACTGTGTGTTCACGTGAAAGCTGATAAATCCTCACAAGAACCTCTGGAGAGCTCTCACTTGCCTCCCTTTGAGGAAGGACTGAGGTATTGTCCAGGGAGGTCTTCCTATGTACCCAAGGAATTAAATTGCAGGGGGGATGGAACCAGACTTAGTCTCTGAGTTCAAGGTGGCTGCTTTGTCCCTTAAAATTAGGAGAGCCCATGTCCCATAGTTTAAGAAATAGATATTTTAACTCTAATGACAACACTAGAAAAGGAGCCAGAAGCTGGGCAGGGCTTGGGCTCTTCTGTGGTCAGGGCTCAGCTCTGTGTGCTGGTGTTTGGAGGCACTCCCCCCACCACATAGAAATATGTCAGGTCACCTATGATGGTACAGGGGGAGCTGATAAACTGCCATGTGTTAGGACAGGAGTGAGCTCCATGTCTGAGGGATAGAGAAGCACAGAAAGACAGCTCCAGATTGTTCTATGACTTTTATCACCATTTCTTGTATCTATATAACATTTTTGATTTTGTGACTTCTTTTTTTTTGTTTTTTTGTTTTGTTTTTTTGTTTTTTTATTCGATAGATTTTTTATTTACATTTCAAATGATTTCTACTTTTCTAGCCCCCCCACTCCCTGAAAGTCCCATAAGCCCCCTTCTCTCCCCCTGTCCTCCCACCCACCCCTTCCCACTTCCCCGTTCTGGTTTTGCCCTATACTGCTTCACTGAGTCTATTCAGAACAAGGGGCCACTCCTCCTTTCTTCTTGTACCTCATTTGATGTGTGGATTATGTTTTGGGTATTCCAGTTTTCTAGGTTAATATCCATTTATTAGTGAGTGCATACCATGATTCACCTTTTGAGTCTGGGTTACCTCACTTTTGTGACTTCTTTATTTTCAGTCTTTCTGGACCTATGTGATATCCACACAACTCGTTCTAGGAGGCCAGAATATATAGGTACAGCTTTGGGCCTGAGCAAGTATGATCAATGGTTTTCTCTAGAATGCAGTCACCTCCCAGGAGCACAGGGTCCTCAGCCTCACTGACCTGGAATAGCTCTGTGGGCATCACATATGTGGGCTACAGAACAGTACCTATCCTGGGTATGCTTCCCAAGATCTATCAAAAAATGGTTCAAAAATGCACATGAAAAGAAAATTTGACCAATGGAAAAAACTCTAGGTAAGGTGAAGTCTCAAGTTAGGTTTTGTCCATCAAATGGAGGCAAGCCAGGGTTATGTGGGAAGAGGGAACTTCCGCTGAGAATATTGCTCCATTCAATTAGACCACAAGTCAATGGGACACTTTTCTGATTAAAGACTACTGTGTGAGGGATCACACCTTTGTAGTCTCTGTCACTTGTGGACAAATGGTCCTGGAAAAGAAAACAGGCTGAGGGGGGCCGAGGGGGCAAAGCAGCAACAACATTCCTCTGTGCTCTCTGCTTCAGGTCCTGCCTCCAGGTTCCTGCTTTGAGTTTCTGTCCTGACTTCTCTCAGTGGTGGGCTGGTACTCAGAAGTATGTGATAAAATGAACCCTTCCCTCCCCAAGCTGATTGTGGTTACTTGTGTGCTATCACAGCAATGGAGAATAAACCAAGACAGGTTATATCCTCTGGGATCCTCACTATATAACGGGTGAAGTTTTAGCCCATTATTGCATCTACAGGATCTCCCAACCTCACTAGGTAGGGCCTGGGACCTAGTAGTAGTAAGTCTTGTCTCTTGGATGATCATTGTATCTTCTTTGCTTCCTCCTTAATCCAAGCTTGCTATCCCTTTTAGTCAATTGACCAACCGATTTCCTTCCTAACTTTGCTTCTAGCTCCATTTTATGCCTGGTCATAGTTATATGATGATGACAGACATGTCTCTTTTTAAAGTTAGGGATGAGGTTTGACCGTTGGAACCCCGAGCTGAATAGGGGCGTCCATGGTAGCCTTGTTCTGTTTTCTTTGCTGGCAGGAGCTTCAGAAAGTCTCCTCTGCTTCAGAATCCCCTGAGAATTTGGTTAAAATGCAAATTTCAGAGGCACATCTCCAAAGAAACAATGTAACAAAACAAAACACAAAACAAAACAAGAGGAGATTACAGAATGTGTTAAAGAAAAATATCAGCAACAGATTGCTCAGAGACCTTGGCTGTCTTTGCTGAGAGTTTCTATTTCTAAGTCTGAGTCTAGTCAAAACTGAGATTCTTGAGGCTGAAGAGATGGCTCAGCAGTTAAGAGCATTTGTTGCTCTTGCAGAGGGACCTGAGTTTAGTTCTCAGACACATGGTGGCTCACAACTGTCTGTAGTTCAAGTTCCAGGGGAGAATCCAAGGCCTCTGACCTCTGTAGGCTCAGACACATACACATGAAATAAGATAAATATTTTTAAAAATCCATAACAGTACCAAGTGAGTGCTTTGATGTTGGAAAAAAATGCATATTCCAAAGTCCAATACACGTTTGAAGCAAACACCATGGGTGATTCAGAAAGTTTCCAAGGATTCCAGATTAAAGGATTCAGGGCCCATGAGGCAGCTGCATCTTCATAGACACTTTTCTGGCACTCCCGTGGGTCTCTGCTTTTAGCACTACATACACACAATGACCAATAAAAGAGATCCTTTAAGATACTGGGACACAAAGGCACAAAAAGTCCTTGGCCCTCAGCTTTGCTTTCAAGTGTGAAGCTCCTGTTGATCTCTGGAGATTGATGCATGTAAACACAGCCCGGCTTATGGAACCTCCTCCTGCAGGTGAGACCCGTTCTCTTGAGAAGGGTGTGACCTCAGGTTCAGGGTAGGCTCCGGGTGATCTAATGCCTTAATTGTGGAGCACGCTCAGTACCAGAGTTTCCAGGATGGAACAATAGTGGCAGAAATCATGCTCCCACCTCACCCTGGAGGAGGATAAGGAGTTTTTCAGCAAGGTAAGGGTGGGGTGACAGCTATTTCTGGGAGAGGAAGGCAGGAATGGTGAAAAGGTAAAGTGTGTTTGGTAGCATAGAAGAGACCTACACGGTCAGAATGAACACATGGGGGAGAGTAGTGGTGTGTGATGGTTTTGCAGACCCATACGCAGAAGTGGTTTTCCACAGTGGCCAGATAAGTGTTTATGAAAGGATAGGCCAAGGGAATCTGGGAAGCCAGTGGAAGCAGGCAGCCTCAGTAGGAGGCAGAAATGTTGATGGGAGGATGTGGTCCAGAGTAAGGCCACAAAGGCTTCATCTGGGATAGTGGTGGGAGGCTCTGACACCAGAAGAAAGAACACAGAAATCAGGCAGACAAAAGCCAAATGCTTGATGCTCAGTGGAAGAGAGAATGGGAAAAAAGAAGGAAAACTTGATGCTACCTTTCAGATTGTTCAACCAAGTGGAAGAACAGATGACCAGCTGCATGGGTCGAAACCCAGTTTGGGGAACTCAGTTGAATTTGGTTTTGACTGTGTAGTATTTGACTTACTGACAGTTGTCTGCTGTTCCAGATTTCAGTACTTCAATATAAATTTATGTATTGACATGGTCTTTCATTAGAGGAAACAGCTTGTAAAATTTTATTACATGGCCTTGTGGAGTGGAGTGGTGTGTGTCTGTGTGTGTGTGTGTGTGTGTGTGTGTGTGTGTGTGTGTGCATATGCCTTGGGTAGGAGAAGTTAAAACTGTGGAAACAAAATTATGCAATTAAATATGTCATACCTAAAATGTCTATGTATTTTGGTGCAGAGTAGGTTCTGTTTTTACTTATTTTACTTGAATTAAATGACTCAGCTATTAGTCATCTACCATCATTCTTTTCTTCAGGAACTCCCTTCTACCTGACTTTAAAATCAGATTCTTGTATGTCCCAAGGAACTGTTCCTGATTATGACAGTGCTAGAACATTGAGGATGAAAATCAAAAGTATATCATAACAAAACCCCACAGAGTCACGACACTCTCTCTCCTCTGTTACTTTCCTAGGAACAGGGCACCTGAGTTTGTCACTTCCCCCATTCAAGGGAGCTCTGGCTGTCTTGGCCATGTACAACCCAGCTAGGCTGTTTTGCATGGTTCATGGTCACAGTGCCATGTCCACTGAAGCAAAGCTTCAGGGAGTGAGGTCTTGATGCCTTTGTAACCCATTAATATTCTAAGTTGGGGGGATTACCCTATCACAGGTCAGGACTCTGCACTGGCATTGCTAATCATTGACATTAACTCTACTACTTTCTGTGTGTTCACAGCCATCTCTCCCCCTCCCTCCTTCCTCTTTTCCTCCCTCACCTCTCTGTGTCTCTGTGTCTCTCTGCGTCTGTCTCTCTGTCTCTGTCTTTCTCTCTGTGTGTGTGTGTGTGTGTGTAAGAGAGAGAGAGAGAGAGAGAGAGAGAGAAGGTTCTCATGTCTTCTAAGCTATCTTAAACGTGCTATGTAGTTGAGTATGGCCTCCCAACATACCACCATGGCTGGCTTCACAGCTGCTTTTCAAGGGGAGTCACAGAATGATAATGTCAGGGCTTACCCTTCTTTCTAAACTTCTAAGTTTCAGCTTTTTAAGTAGAGGAAGATCCCTGAACTTTGGCTTACATTTTTCATCCTAGGAGGAATATGCTGCTTGGCACTCCTGTTAATCACCAGCGAAAGGAAAGTGGGCAAAACTCAAGGGTTTCTCTTCCTGCTGCCTTCAGGATATTTTCCTTTTGAAGACTGGTCTTTAATGTTTGCCATCAAATCTCGTCAGTTAAGATAGTCATTCTGCAGGCACTTATCAAGTATTCCAGGTTATATGACACAGGAATTCACAGATTTTGGTCTTCCCTCAATGATGTGTAGTTGATGAGCATATAATTAAGTGAATTTTGTCACAAAGAGGCAATAATTAGAACAGTGAATTTTAAATGAGAGGGACAAACTTTACAGGGGCTCAATGAGTAGGGAAAGCTTTATGGAAGCTGTAGGTTTACAGTATGGTAAGTCAGTTTCTTATTTTACTGACCAAATACTATGTCATTGATATGTTCACAGTATTGTATTTTTTCACACAAAAACCAAAATTTACACTTAGACATGCTATATGTTGCAAGGAGGGACATTTCCTTAAACTCCCAATATCCTCCAAACACTATGGACCTAAACTTTCCCTTATGATATTGTGGCCCCAGGAACCTGGCATGGTTGCTTATTCAAATGTGTATGGAATTTCTAGGGCTGAAATTGTACTTTGCCAAAGCCCAGATAGTCTTCTGTAGAGCTCCTTTAACCTTCCTGATTAAGAGAAGTTCATGACTGTCCACCAAGGCCATGAGTTTTCAAAGGTCAGTTAGACTGTTGGGTTGTTTGATTTCCCCTCTCTGTAGTTACTGGGGTCTTTGGTCTGAATTGATGAAGAGTTTTTTAAATTCTAGACAACCTATTGACTATCAACAAAGATACAGGGTAAGACTACAGTTTTCACTTGTAAAGGCATGGACCACAATGTGGGCTTCATGATGAAATTCAAGAACTTTGTTAAATGTCAATCACCTATAGACACAGTCCATGAGACAGCACAGAACAGGTAAAATGTATGTTTGAATCATGCATTCTCCAACTCAATGACTTTGAAAAAAATTACTTAACATCTTTAGTTTCCACTCCCTAAAATACAAATCTGGGATAATATTCTCGGTGTTCTGTTAAGTGTTAAGTAGGACAACTAATACAATAGGTAGTTTGGTGCCTGATTTAGTGAACTTTCAACAAATGCTTGCTTCTCCCCTCCCCCTCACTGTTCTAAATTACATAGCTATTTCAGGATATAGATGACTTGCAAAAATACCAAGATTTATTATTTAAATAAAGCAATCATATCTATTTTGATTTCATTCATGGGACAGGTTGTTATGTAGTTATAGAGTGTAAAATTTACATGGTACTCAGACCATTGAAGGAGCACAGCTTGGCAAAGCTCCTGTCACTGTGATAAAATGGTGACTGTTGTGCTTCACCATGCAGCAATCATGAACTCAAAAACACTTCCTATTAGCTTAAAGGTTATTTCTGAAATCTTGGCAATAGTAACACTATAATCAACACACTCATCAGCTGGTTCTGAAGGCATTTGGGACTGAAGCTCATACTTTTGTCTATTCCATATGTTCAATGGGAAAGACTGGGGACATTCTATTCAGAGTAGAATGCCACACAGTTATAGGACACAGTGTACATTTCAACTCACAAGGCTCAGGACTGCTCACCTCCAGCTTTCTACTTGCAAATTTGTCAACATCCTGCCATCCTCTTGCACATGACTTAAAGTACTTGAGAGTTTTCATACAGCCATATGTCAGTGACTGTGCATCAAGGTCATGGGATATTGGGGCTTTGGCAAACATCAGGAGAAGCCCGATTAGGGGGTGCTATCACATGCTGTTCTGGGCCCAGAGTTCATAGGTGTGGTGGAGGCAGAGGAGTAAATTTCAGCAACTTTTCTCCGACTCAATGATTCTGTCTTTCATCCACCCTGTGCTCAGCGTTAAGAGCAGGGTTGTTAAAGATGAAAGAGATTGTCTCCATGGTAGATGCAAATGGTCCCTGAAATTCAGATGTAGAGTTTGCTGAAGAGTTGCTGCCTTTAGGGGTAAATTTTGCAAACAGTTCATGCAAATTCTGTCTTCTGAATGTTGTCTGAAATGAAAGAAGGGGAGAAGATGACAGCAGCAGGGGCAGGAATGGGAGATGCCATCACTCTTCTTATTTGTAGAATATGTTTACAGGCATTCTAAACCCTCTTAAGCTTGCAAAAACTGATCTTGGGTGTGACAGATTCTCCTTGTTACATAAATCTTTGGCATACAGTAAGCACTCAATCCATGTTTATGAATCAATAGTTAGGTTCTCATCTGAGGGCTCTATAGGATTGAATATAAAGACAGCATTTGAGAATGTTATTTACCTTGTCATCTTCACGCACTTTAGTCACTGGCTAATCCAACCATTGTCCATCCCTTTGGTTTCTATGTGAACAAATACAGCAGCTCTTCTACTCCCTGGAGTGAGGAATGTCAGAATGTCACAGCTGGGAGGAGGCACAGCTCTTTTTATCTAAACCCTTAATGCTGCAGATAATGAAACAGAGTGCTGGTGAGCCTCTGCAACATGCTGATCCAGAGTTTCCTTGCTGACTATGATGTTTAGCAGGCTCTGACCCTCATCATTGCACATCTTGACCTGGGATTTTGGGGGTAAATTTGTATGACTCTATTCATTATGGCATGCTGTGACTTCAGAAACCTCTTTCCTTCCTTACAGCAAACCTTCCCAACTTGTGAGTCGTCATGCCACCAAATAAAACACATACAGAGATGGAATTATAGAAATCCATGCAGGAACAAGGTAGGCACACATATTTGGAATACGAGAGATGGGTTTTCTCTTTTCTCTTTGTTACTTTTTAACTCTACTAAACCTTTATGGACTTGAAATTAGGTGGCTGTGATCTATTTAAGCTTCAATGAAGAGAACATTGACTTAGGGAGGTTACCTTGAATTCTTCAATAATGTTTTTTGCTTCTAGAGAAGAGATCTGTGAGGTGAGGTGGTATTGCAATGCAGACTGCTGTATTTACAACCTGGAAACGTATTGATTGACTGTCCCACACTTTTCCATCTTTGCTTCATTGTGTGAGTATTAAATTTAGTTCTTGCTCATTAGACTCACATACCCAGTAGGGACATTTTTTATCAATACTTTCTAATTAATATTACCAACAGACTCAGTATCCAAATAAAAACAAAATTGACCAAAGTGGCCAAATCATGTCATGAATGACTTTTTAAATTTTTACTTTAAGATTTACATGTGGAGAACTATAGAGACTTATACTAAAGTTAGAGGGACTTGGTTTATCATTGTATGGTCTCATTATATTGTCTTCTAAGCTATATCCTAAACACATGCATACATAGACACACACACACACACACACACACACACACTATTAACTTTCTACAAACAAGTGTGATATTGACCTGCACACAAGATCTAGACTCTGCTGGTTTTCACTGGGCACTTTGATTCTGTGGTGTCAGTCTAATGAGAAAAATGAGAAGTTCACAAAGCTTTTTTTCTCTTTCTGCCAGAAGAAGGAAACAATGTTCAGGAACATCCCACCAAATAGAGTCCCCAGTGATTTGTACCCCTTTGTGTTTTAATAAGGTCTGTCTGCTCATTAGTCACCAGGACTTGCCTTACAAGTTGCTTTTTTAGTCTTGGTAACAGTTTGCAATATTGCTTCTGTCTTCATTGCTTCTGGCATAATGACTAGGTAGTGAGAAAGGTGTGTTCCTGGGATCCAATGTATTTGGAAATCAAAATTGCCTAACACATTCACAGCACATTATGGCCAACAAATTGGTTTCATATGGGACACCTTCAGATTTCCTCCAAGCAGAGTCCATGTCTCAGAGAAATGGAGCAACTTTAAATCCAAGATCTCCAATTAATAAGCATAAGCAGAATGCTGTTTTTAAAGTCGCAATTTTACAATTATTATTATAATTTAAGTGAGAATCATTAGAGGGTGCTAAACTTAGAAATGTTTTAAGGATTTTTATTTAAAGTATTTTGTCTCAGTGGGAGCATGGGCTGTCTCTGACGCTGGGACCCTTTTCCTGCTACTGGCTTGCCCCATCCAGCCTTGATATGCTGGTATGTGTCTGGACGTATTATTATGAGTTTAGTTGATGCCTCTGGAAGGCCTGCTCTTTTCTAAGGGGAGGCAGAGGAAAGGTGGGGAAAGAGTGGGAGAAGAGGAGGGAGGGGAAATGGCAGTTGGGATGTAGTATATGAAAGATGAATATGTAAAAAGGAAATATATTTCTTTATAATATACACAATGACAGGGTCAATAAATACTTAAAGTGGCCACCACTCACTTAGATGACCAAAGGCAGGATGAGCCGTCACAGAGGAGCTGTAGGGCATGGCATAGAGTCAGTGCTCTGTTAAGGGCACAGTGGTATACATGTTATATTCTTTTCCAAAGTATATAATATGCATCTAGCCATGGAGAAATTAAAAATCTAACTCAATGCCTGGCTATACCCTGCTAAAAGTCTTGAGTGAATAAAAGTAGGAAATTTTTCCTAGATTAGAAGACAAAAGAGAGATGACTATAAAATGTGAAGTACAATACGGGATTAGATCATAGGCTAAAAAAGATGCATTAAAACTACATTTGGGGACAAATAATCATGCTATGGTTATGTAACAGAATTTTAGTTTTTCCTTAGGAAATGTACAACACATATAGAGATTAAGGTACAGTGTGTTAACCTAATTCACTAACAGTTTCCATACATATTCATGTGCATCCATGTGCGTTAGAGAGACAATTGTAAAGCAAATGAGACAAAATGTCAACAATGGTAAATCTGGACAAAGGTTAGATAGCAGAATTTTTTGTAATATTTCTGAAACATTTAAAGTTAGATCTTGATATAGATTTTAAAAATGAAGTGGAAATTCTCTCAGAAAAGTACAAAAGAAAAATAAATCCTTAATTTAAGAAAAATAAAAAGCCTATATTTGGAAATGAATAGCAATAAAATTGAAGACCAAATGATAGGAATAAAAGAATATTTATAGTAAGTTAAAATTTGTGTCATCAAAAACATGTGCGGACCAATAACAAAACAAGATAATTTAATTATTGAATGTAGCAATGGATTAAAAAGCAATGAAGGAAACACAAATTAAAACAAGAGGAACTCTATTCTTTATCATGTTAGCCAATATTAGCAGAACTGAGATTTGGAGAAATTGTCTGTCTCATAAATAGAAGGGAGTGCTCTTTGTACCACCCCCAAAGGAAACAAGGGCAGAAAATCACTCCCTCCTCTCCACCCTCTGCCTGCCCTACCTGCAGAGGATGGATAGCTGGACAGAAGCTGATCTCCAGTGCACTGAGCTAATCACTGTCACTCTCAGGAAGATTTCGTGAGCCAAACACTACGTGGGCTTCATCATTATGTTCAATAGTATTTCCTGCCTCTCTCACAGTGACGTTATTTTCACATTACGTCCATGCAGACTCTCAGATGCAATGGTAATTTCATAGAACAGCTTACTGTTTCAGCCAGAGCCTTACTACTAAGTTGAGGCTAGCCTGGAACCTACCATAGGGTCTTTGTTTGGCCTCAAAGTCATGATCCTTCTGCCTTTGCCTATGAAGTACTCACCATGCTGGACTCGAAAGTGAATTCTTGCTTCTTAAAAAGTGGAAAATAAAGTCTGAAGATATAGACAAATGGCTATGTACTCTCTCAAAGAGAGAAAATTTATCAGTATAAACTGATGGAATAAATGTATGTGTTTGTCCATATCAGTGAGCACATGCTCACACCATGGTCTTGTTGCTACAGGAGGTTTTGGCTCAGCTGAACTCTGGTAACGAACTGGTGTGCAGAGGCTAACAGCTTCATCAGTATGTCCTCTGTCTCTCTCCAGTGAGCCACATGTTCCTCCAGGGAAGAAATATGATCATGGTATCTTGTATCTGTTAACACTTTATGAGTTCTGCTTTCTATTTGGACTGATTGAGTAAATAAATGAAGACTACGCAGGTGTGACCAGAGGGAACTAATAGAGAGGCACGGCAGGCACACTTCCTGTCTGACAACACCGTGCAGTTTTAATGATAGAGCTGGAACATGGAACGCTTGAAAGATAATTTGATTGACCAACATCTACACCCATATTTCTAAATTCACCAGGAGTGTGATGCACTGGACCAGCATCCAGAAAAGTGCTATTGGACACTTGGGAGATTAAAACAAACCAAAAAGTTATAATTTTCCTAAGGGGTCAATTATAAGTGACCATATTATAATATGATAAATACCATTTAGGAAGCTTCTTGGCATGGTTAAAAACTTGTACCAGACCAATAACATTTATCAGTTTATACTTACAAAATAATATTCAGAAATATTATATTTCTATTTTAAATGGAAAGTTTCTTTTGCATTTAGACATGAGATTGCCAACACAAGGAAACACATTTGGGTGGGTAGAAGGGAGTGGGCATACCACGATGAACCCGGAAGTCCTTTACGTTTTTCCATTACAAACTGAGATCCCATGGATTGTAACTTTGGGTCTGTCTTCTTCACTTCCAGAGGCAACATATGCCCAATAATTATTTGTTTACTTAAAACTGAGGATAAAAGTAACATTGTGTCAACCACCGTGCTGCTTGCCTAAAATCCCAGCTTTGGAGACTGAGGCCAGAAAATAGTGAGTTTGAAGACACTCTCTCTCAAAAAAATAGAATTTCAGAAGTAAAATGTGCACATGGATGGTCTTCAGGCGATTGCACATCTACTGGAAGTTTGGATCTGCTGCAAGCAATATGTCTGAAACTTTTTGAAGGAAACCAATTGATCAAGACATGATCGTCATCAGAAAAAATTTACTTTGGCATATATAATGCATTTCTAGAGTTGTACAAACATAACTGTAGCAAAGCTGAGAACTTTCATCACCCCCACAGGACTCCGTATGCACTGGTAGTCTCCACTCAGCCCCCCTAGTCCTGGAAACACAAAGCTCAGATAGTTCTCTTGGGCTTTGCCTATGCCGGACATTTGTGCCAATAGAATATTAAAATATGTACGTATTTTTTGTGACTTGATTCTTCTTTCATTTAGCACAATGTTTTCACAGCTTATATCATCTGTGTCCTATCCTTACATGGATATATTCTGATATGGATATGGATATATGAGTAACATCTCACATATGAATACAGCACATGTTTTCATGTTTCTCAGTTATGGACACTATTTATTTCTACTTTTTGGCTATTGCCAATAATACTGCTATAAATATCAATATTTGTTTTACAAATTATTTTTTATAGTTGTCGTATGCTTTCACTTCTTTTTCTATTGGATATTTTCTTTATTTGCATTTCAAATGTTTTCCCCTTTCCAGATCTCCCCTTAGGAAACCCCCATCTCATCCCCCCTCCCACTGCCTCTATGAGGGTGCTCCCCATCCCCCCTTCAGTCTTGCTGCCCTGCACTGGGGCATTGAACACCCTCAGGCCCAAGGGTCTCTCCTCCCACTGATGTCCCACAAGGCCATCCTCTGCCACCTATGTGGCCAGCACCATGTGTCCCTCCGTGTGCATTCTTTGCTGGGTGCTCCAGTCCCTGGGAGTACCAGGTGGTCTGGCCAGTTGACACTGTTGCTCCCCCCATGAGGCTGCAAAACCCCCAAGCTCCTTCAGTCTCTCCTCCAACTCCTCCATCAGCGACCCCACACTCAGTCCAATGGTTGACTGTGAGCTTCTGCTTCTGTATTTGTCAGGCTCTGGCAGAGCCTCTCATGTGATGGCCATATCAGGGTTCCATCAGCAAGCACTTCCCAGCATCCACTGTAAAGTCCAGGTTTGGTGGCTGTATATGGGATGGATCCCCAGGTGGGGAAGCCTGCAAATTTCATGAAGTCATTGTTTCTAATAGCTCAGTAGCACTCCATTGTGTAAAAGTACCACATTTTCTGTATCCATTCCTCTGGTAAGGAACAAATGAGTTGTTTCCAGCTCTTGGCTATTATAAATAAGGCTGCTATGAACACAGTGGGGCATGTGTCCTTATTACATGTTGGAGCATCTTCTGGGTATATCTTCAGGAGCAGTATAGCAGGGTCCTCAGGTAGTACTATGTCCAATTTTCTGAGGAACTACCAGACTGATTTCCAGAGTGGTTGAATCAGCTTGCAATCCCACCAACAATGGAGAAGCGTTCCTCTTTCTCCACATCCTCACCAGCATCTGCTGTCACTTGAGTTTTTGATCTTAGCCATTCAGACTGGTGTAAGGTGGAATCTCAGGGTCATTTTGATTTGCATTTCCTTGATGACTAAGGATGTTGAAGATTTCTTTAGGTGTTTCTCAGCCATTAAATATTCCTCAGATGAAAATTCTCTGTTTAGCTTTGTTCCCCATTTTTAATAGGGTTCTTTGGTTCTCTGGAGTTTAACTTCTTGAGTTCTTTGTATATATTGAATATTAGCCCTCTATCAGATGTAGAATTGGTACAGATCTTTCCCCAATCTGTTGGTTGCCATTTTGTCCGATTGACAGTGTCCTTTGCCTTACAGAAGCTTTGCAATTTTATGAGGTTCCATTTGTTGATTCTTGATCTTAGAGCATAAGCCATTGCTGTTCTGTCCAGGAACCTTTCCCCTCTGCCCATGTATTTGAGACTTTTCACTACTTTCTTTTCTATTAGATTCAGTGTATCTGGTTTTATGTGGTGGTTATTGATGACTTGGACTTGAACTTCGTACAGGGAGATAAGAATGAATTAATTTGCATTCTTCTACATGTTGACTCCCAGTTGAACCAGCACCATTTGTTGAAAAATGCCTCTTTTCAAAAAATTCATAAATGGTTATGAATTCTTTGTCAAAGATCAAGTGACCGTAGGTGTGGGGTTCACTTCTGGGTCTACAATTCTATTCCATTGATCTACCTTCCTGTCACTGTACCAGTACCATGCAGTTTTTATCACTATTGCTCTGTAGTATAGCTTGAGGTCAAGGATACTGATTCCCCCAGAAGTTCTTTTATTGTTGAGAATAGTTTTCATTATCCTGGGTATTTTGTTATTCCAAATGAATTTGAGAATTGTTCTTTCTGACTCTATGAAGAATTGAGTTGGAGTTTTGATGGGGATTGCATTGAATCTGTAAATTGCTTTCAGCAAGATGGCCATTTTTATTATATTAATCCTGTCAATCTATGAGCATGAGAGATTTTTCCATCTTCTGAGGTCTTTTTTGATTTCTTTCTTCAGAGACTTGAAGTTCTTGTTGTACAGATCTTTTACTTGTTTAACTAGAGTCACACAAAGATACTTTATATTGTTTGTGACTACTGTGAAGGGTGTCATTTCCCTAATTTCTTTCTCAGCCTATTTACTCTTTGAGTATATGAAGGCTATTGATTTGTTTGAGTTAATTTTATATCCAGCCATTCTGCTAAAGTTGTTTATTAGTTGTAGGAATTGTCTGGTGGAGTTTTTGGGGTCACTTAAATATACTATCATATCATCTGCAAATAGTGATAGTTTGACTTCTCCCTTTCTAATTTGCATCCCTTTGACATCCTTTTGTTGTCTAATTGTTCTAGCTAGAACTTCAAGTACTACATTGAATAGATATGGAGAGAGAGGGCAGCCTTGTCTAGTCCCTGATTTTAGTGGGATTTCTTCTAGTTTCTCTCCATTTAGTTTGATGTTGGCTTCTGGTTTTCTGTATGTTGCTTTTACTATGTTTAAGTATGGGCCTTGATTTCCTGATCCTTCCAAGACTTTTAACATGAAGGGATGTTGAATTTTGTCAAATGCTTTTTCAGAATCTAATGAAATGATCATGTGTTTTTTTCTTTAAGTTTGTTTATTTAGTGGATTACATTGATGAGTGTCCATATATGGAACCATGTCTGCATCCCTGGGATGAAGCCCACTTGATTGGGGTGAATGATCATTTTGATGTGTTCTAGGATTCGATTGGCAAGACTTTTATTGAGTATTTTTGCATTGATATGCATGATATTGCATAAGGGGAATTGGTCTGAAGTTCTCTTTCTTTGTTGAGTCTTTGTGTGGTTTTGGTATCAGAATAATTGTGGCTTCATAGAACAATTTGGGTAGTGTTTCTTCTGTTTCTATTGTGTAGAATAATTTGAAGAGTATTGGTATTAGGTGTTCTTTGAGGTCTGATAGACTTCTGCACCAAAACCGTCTGTTCCTGGCCTCTTTTTGGTTGGGAGATTTTATTTTTCTATGATTTGTTTATTTCAATTTTCTTTCTTTTTTCTTTTATTAAATTGAATGTATTCTTCATTTACATTTCAAATGTTATACCCTTTCCTAATCCCTCCCCCCAGAAAATCCCCAACCCATCCTCCCTCCTCCTGCCTCTAAGAAGATGCTCCTCTGCCCAACCCACTCCTATCAACCCCCCTCCCTCTTGATTTCCTCATGCTGGGGCATCTATTGAGCTTTCATAGGACCAGGAACCTCTCTTCCCAACAATGCCCATCAAGGCATTCCTCCACCACAATTGTGGCTAGAGTCATGTGTTCCCCTTGATTGATGGCTTAATCCCTGGGAGCCCAGGCAGGGGGGGTCTGGTTGGCCGACATTATCCTTCTTGGTTGGGAGATTTTTAATGACTGCTTCTATTTCTTTAGGGATTGTGAGATTGTTTAGATGGTTTATCTGGTCCTGATTTAATTTTGGTATTTGGTATCTTTCTAGAAAATTGTCCATTTCATCCAGATTTTCCAGTTGTGTTTAGTATAGACTTTTGTAGTAGGATCTGATGATTTTTTTGAATTTCCTGTTTCTGTTATAACATCTCCCTTTTCATTTCTGATTTTGTTAAATTAGATACTGTCTCTGTGCCCTCTTGTTAGTCTGGCTAAGGTTTTATTTATCTTTTTTATTTTCTCAAAGTACTAGCTTCTGGTTTTCTTGATTCTTTGCAAAGTTCTTTTTGTTTCTACGTGGTTTATTTCATCTCTGAGTTTGATTATTTCCTGCCATCTACTACTCTTGGGTGTATTTGCTTCTTCTTCTTTTTTTTTTTTTCAAGAACTTACAGGTGTACTGTTAAGCTGCTAGTGTATGCTTTCTCCAGTTTATTTTTGGAGGCTTTTTGAGATGAGTTTTCCTATTAGTACTGCTTTCATTTTGTCCCATACATTTGTCTATGTTGTACCTTCATTTTCATTAAATTCTAAAAAGTCTTTAATTTCTTTCTTTATTTCTTCCTTGACCAAGTTGTCATTGAGCAGAGTGTTGTTCAGCTTCCATGTATACATGGGCTTTCTGTTGTTTTTGTTGCTATTGAATACCAGAATTAATTTGCAGTGATCCGAGAGGAGGCATGGGATTATTTCAATCTTCTTATAACTGTTGAGGTCTGTTTTGTGACCAATTATATGCCCATATTTGGAGAAGGTATGATGAAGTGTTGAGAAGAAGGTATATTATTTTGATTTAGGATGAAATGTTCTATAGATATCTGCTAAATCCATTTGGTCCATAACCTCTGTTGTTTCACTATGTCTCTGTTTAGTTTGTATTTCCATGATCTGTCCATTGATGAGAGTGGGATTTTGATGTTCTCCTACTATTATTGTGTGAGGTGAAATTATTGTGTGTGTTTTGAGCTTTAGTAAAGTTTCTTTTATGAATGTGGGTGTCCTTGCATTTGGATCATAGATGTTCAGAATAGAGATTTCTTCTTGGTAGATTTTTCCTTTGATGAGTATAAAGTGTCCTTCTTTATCTTTTTTGATGACTTTTTGTTGAAAGTTGATTTTATTCAAAATTAGTATGGCTACTCCAGTTTGTTTGTTGGGTCCATTTGCCTAGAAAATTGTTTTCCAGACCTTTTCTCTGAGGTAGTGTTTGTTTTTGACACTGAGGAGCTTTTCCTGTATGCAACAAAATGCTGCGCCCTGTTTATATATCTGGTCTGTTAGTCTATGTCTTTTTATTGGGGAATTGAGTCCATTGAGGTTAAGAGATATTAAGAAATAGTGATTGTTGCTTCCTGCTATTTTTTTATGTTATTTTTATGTTTGTGTGTCTATCTTCTTTTGGGTTGGTTGAAAGAAGATCATTTTCTTGCTTTTTCTATGATGTAGTTTCCGTCCTTGTGGTGCCATTTTCCATCTATTATCCTCTGTAGAGCTGGTTTTGTGGAAAGATCTTGTGTAAATCTGATTTTGTCATGGAATATCTTGGTTTCTCCATCTATGGTAATTGAGAGTTTTGCAGGATATAGTAGTCTGGGCTGGCATTTGTGTTCTCTTAAGGTTTGTATGAGATCTGTCCAGGATTTTCTAGATTTCATAGTCTCTGTTCAGAAGTCTAGTGTAATTCTGATAGGTCTGCCTTTATATGTTACTTGACCCTTTCCACTCACTGCTTTTAATATTCTTTCTTTGTTTACTTTTGTGCATTTGTTGTTTTGACTATTATGTGATGGGAGAAATTTTTTTCTTGTCCAATCTATTTGGAGTTCTGTAGTCTTCTTGTTTGTTTATATGCATCTCTTTCTCTAGCTTAGGGAAGTTTTCTTCTATAATTTTGTTGAAGATATTTACTGACCCTTTAAGTTGGAAATCTTCATTCTCTTCCACACCTATTAACCTTAGTTTTGTTCTTTTCATTGTGTCCCGGATTTCCTGGATGTTTTGGGTTAGGAGTTTTTGTGTTTTGCATTTTCTTTGCCTGTTGTGTCAATGTTTTCCATGGTATCTTCTTCACCTGTGATTGTCTTCTTATCTATTGTATTCTATTGGTGATGCTTATATCTATGACTCCTGATCTCTTTCTTATGTTTTCTCCAGAGTTGTCTTCCTTTGTGATTTCTTTGTTGTTTCTATTTCCAGTTTTAGATCCTGGATCATTTTGTTCAGTTCCTTCACCTGTTTATGTTTTCCTGTAATTATTTAAGGCATTTTTGTGTTTCCTCTTTAAGGGCTTCTTCCTTTTTGCTTGTGGTCTCTTGTATTTCTTTAAGAGAGTTATGTCCTTCTTAAAGTCCTCTGTCATCATCATGAGATGTGATTTTAAATCAGAATCTTGCTTTTTTGTTGTATTGGGATAGCCAAGACTTGCTGTGGTTGGAGAACTGGGTTCTGATGATGCCAAGTAGTCTCGGTTTCTGTTGCTAATGTTCTTGCTTTTGCCTTTTGCCATTTGGTTATCTCTGTTGTTAGCTAGTCTTGCTATCTCTGACAGTGGCTTTTCCCTTCTGCAAGCCTCTGTGTCAGTACTCCTGGGAGACCAGTTCTCTCCATGTGCAATTCAGATACTGAGAGCTGTAGTACAGTGTCAGTTCTGGTGTGCATACAGAAACCAGAAGGATCTTGTACTCAGCTCTTTCTTGGTTCCTGTGCACTGATGGCTCTGGGAAGGCCCCTCTTGGGCCAGGAATTTGAAGATAAGTGATGGTCCTACCTGTGCTTGCAGGTGTGTCAGCACTCCTGGGAGATCAGCTCTCTCCTGGTGGTATCTGTGTATGTAGTGCTATGGCACAGGATCAGCTTTCACTTCTTTTAATATGTAGCTGGAAAACAATTGTTGGGTCTTACAGGAACTCTCTGTTCAGCCTTTTAAGAAAATGTTCTTATATTTGTTGAGGTCTGTCTTGTGACCAATTATATGATCAATTTTGGAGAAGGTACCATGAGGTGCTGAGAAAAAGGTTTATTCTTTTGCTTTAGTTTGCAATGATCTCTATATATCTGTTAAATCTAAATGGTCCAAAGCTTAAATTAGCTTCACTGTGTCCCTGCTTAGTTTCTGTTTTCCTGATTGGTCCATTGAGGAAAGTGTAGTGTTGAAGTCACCCACAATTATTGTGTTAGGTATAATGTGTGCTTTGAGCTTTAGTAAAATTTTCTTTTTTTTATGAATGAGGTTGCCCTTGCATTTGGAGCATAGATGTTCAGGATTGAGAGTTCTTCTTCATGTGTTTTTCCTTTGACCAGCAAGAAGTGTTTCTCAGTGTCTCTTTTGATGACTTGAGGTTGAAAGTCAATTTTATCTGATATTAGAGTGGCCATTCCAGCTTGTTTTGCTGATAATCCCATGCCTCCTATCAGATCAATATTGAGTAATAGCAACAAAAACAACAGAAAGCCCACATGCACATGGAAACTGAAAAATACTGTACTTAATGATACCTTGGTCAAGGAAGAAATCAAAAGCTTTTTAGAATTTAATGAAAATGAAGACACAACATACCCAAATCTATGGGACAGAATGAAAGCAGTGCTAAGAGGAAAACTCATAGCCCTGAGTGCCTCCAAAAAGAAGCTGGAGAGAGCATACACTAGCAGCACACCTGAAAGCTCTAGAACAAAAAGAAGCTAATTCACCCAGGAAGAGTAGAAGACAGAAAATCATCAAACTCAGGGCTGAAATCAATCAAGTAGAAAGAAAGAGAACTATACAAAGAATCAACAAAACCAGGAGCTGGTTCTTTGAGAAAATCAACAAGATAAATAAACCCTTAGCCAGAATAACCAAAGGGCGCAGAGACAGTATCCAAATTAACAAAATTAAAAATGAAAAGGGAGATATAAAAACAGAACCTGAGGAAATTCAAAAAATCATCAGATCCTACTACAAATCCCTATACTCAACACAACTGGAGAATCTGGAGGAAGTGGACAGTTTCCTAGACAGATATCAAAAACCAAAACTAAATCAGGATCAAATGGATCATCTAAACAGTCCCATAACCCCTAAAGAAATAAAAGGGGTCATAGAAATTCACCCAACCAAAAAAAGCACGGGACCAGATGACTTCAGTATAGAATTCTATCAGACCTAACACCAATATTCTTCAAACTATTCCACAAAATAGAAACAGAAGGAACACTACCCAACTTGTTCTATGAAGCCACAATTACGCTGATACCAAAAGCACACAAAGATCCAACAAATAAAGAGAACTTCAGGCCAATTTCCCTTATGAATATCGATGCAAAAATACTAAATAAAATTCTTGCCAACCGAATCCAAGAACACATCAAAACATCATCCACCATGATCAAGTGGGCTTCATCCCAGGCATGCAGGGATGGTTTAATATAAGGAAATCCATCAATGCAATCCACTACATAAACAAACTCAAAGAAAAAATCCATGTGATCATTTCATTAGATGCAGAAAAAGCATTTGACAAAATTCAGCATCCTTTCATGCTAAAAGTCTTGGAAAGAACAGGAATTCAAAGCCCATACCCAAACATAGT
This sequence comes from Apodemus sylvaticus, assembly GCF_947179515.1. NCBI lineage: Eukaryota > Metazoa > Chordata > Mammalia > Rodentia > Muridae > Apodemus > Apodemus sylvaticus. The sequence goes on from NC_067483.1 coordinate 18,121,281, forward strand.
TAAAGCAATATACAGCAAACCTGTAGCCAACATCAAAGTAAGTGGAGAGAAACTTGAAGCAATCCCACTAAAATCAGGGACTAGACAAGGCTGCCCTTTTTCTCCTTATCTTTTCAATATAGTACTTGAAGTTCTAGTTAGAGCAATTAGACAAAATAAGGTGGTCAAAGGGATACAAATTGGAAAGGAAGAAGTCAAGCTATCACTATTTGCAGATGATCTGATAGTCTACTTAAGTGACCCAAAAAACTCTACCAGAGAACTCCTACAGCTGATAAACAACTTCAGCAAAGTGGCTGGTTATAAATTCAACTCAAGCAAATCAGTTGCCTTCCTATACTCCAAGGATAAGCAGGCTGAGAAAGAAATTAGTGAAATGACACCCTTACAATAGCCACAAACAGCATAAAGTATATTGGGGTGACTCTAACCAAACAAGTGAAAGATCTGTATGACAAGAACTTCAGGTCTCTGAAGAAGGAAATCAAAGAAGACCTCAGAAAATGGAAAAATCTTTCATGCTCTTGGATTGGCAGGATTAATATAGTTAAAATGGCCATCTTGCCAAAAGCAATATTCAGATTCAACGTAATCCCCATCAAAATCCCAACTCAGTTCTTCATAGAGTTAGAAAGAGCAATTCTCAAATTCATCTGGAATAACAAAAAACCCAGGATAGCTAAAACTATTCTCAACTTCTTAAAGTAAAAGAATTCTCAAGTAAAAGAACTTCTGGGGGAATCAGTATCCCAGACCTCAAGCTACAGAGCAACAGTGATAAAAAACTGCATAGTATTGGCACAGTGACAGGCAAGTGGACCAATGGAATAGAATTGAAGACCCAGAAATGAATCCACACATCTACGGTCACTTGATCTTTGACAAAGGAGTTGAAAACATCCAGTGGAAAAAAGATAGCCTTTTCAACAAATGGTGCTGGTTCAATTGGAAGTCAGCATGCAGAAGAATGCGAATTGATCTATTCTTATCTCCTTGTACTAAGCTCAGCTCCAAGTGGATCAAGGACCTCCACGTAAAACCAGACACATTGAAACTAATAGAAAGGAAACTGGGGAAAACCGTTGAGGACATGGGCACAGGGGAAAAGTTCCTGAACAGAACACCAATAGCTTATGCTCTAAGATCAAGAATTGACAAATGGGACCTCATAAAATTACAAAGTTTCTGTAAGGCAAAGGACACCATCAAAAGGACAAAATGACAACCAAGAAATTGGGAAAAGATCTTCACCGACCCTAAATCCGATAGAGGGCTAATATCCAGTACAAAGAATTCAAGAAGTTAGACCCCAGGGAACCAAATAACCCTATTAAAAATGGGGTACAGATCTAAACTAAGAATTTTCACCTGAAGAAATTTGGATGGCTGAGAAGCACCTTAAGAAATGCTCAACATCATTAGTCATTAGGGAAATGCAAATCAAAACAACTCTGAGGTTTCACCTCACACCAGTCAGAATGGCTAAAGTTAAAAACTTAGGAGACAGCAGGTGTTGGTGAAGATGTGGAGAAAGAGGAACACTCCTCCACTGCTGGTGGGATTGCAAGATGGTACAACCACTCTGGAAATCAATCTGGCCATTCCTCAGAAAACTGGACATGATACTTCTGGAGGAATCTGCTATATCTCTCCTGGGCATATACCCAGAGGATTCCCCGGCATGCAATAAGGACACGTGCTCCATTATGTTCATAGCAGCCTTATTTATAATAGCCAGAAGCTGGAAAGAATACAGATGTCCCTCAGTGGAGGAATGGATACAGAAAATGTGGAATATTTACACAATGGAATACTACTCAGTAATTAAAAACAATGAATTCATGAAATTTTTAGGCAAATGGTTTGAACTGGAAAATATCATCCTAAGTGAGGTAGCCCAATCACAAAAAGAATAAACATGGAATGCAATCCCTGATAATTAGCCCAGAAGCTCTGAATACCCAAGACACAATTAGCATAACAAATGACTCCCATGAAGAAGTAAGGAGAGTGTCCTGATCCTGGAAAGGCTTGATCTAGCATTGGAAGGGAGTATCAGGACAGAGAAAAAGGAGGGAGTTGATTGGAGAATGGGTGGAGAGAAGAGGGCTTATGGGACATATGGGGAGGGGGAAACCAGGAAAGGGGAAATCATTTGGAATGTAAACAAAGAATATAGAAAATAAAAAAAAAGAAAAGAAAAGAAAAGTAAAAGAAAAAAGAAAATGCTCAAGCAGGAGTTGAAGTTGTGTGCAAAAGTCTCCATTCAAGCTCAAGCTTGAACCCTCAGGCTCCTCTGAGGCCTCAGGTTGACACTGAAGGTCCCATCCCAGAAGATTGAGCCTTTTATTGAGGTTACAGCAGGGTTAGGGGCTTTCCAACTTGGTAGTTACATGATTGGTTGGCATGTAAAACTATAAACATTTCACATAATCATTACCTAGCAATGAGCTCGGTTATCTTGAGCCATTTATCTAAGACATCTAAAACATTAGGTACTAGATATGTTTCTCCTAAGGGCTGATTTTTTTTTTTTTTTTAATTTCAGCTACCTATTCTTGTTTTAGGCAAGATGGCAAGGTATCTTAGGATTGGCTACTCTCAGCTGTGGTTGACTGACCACAGCTTCCTGGATCTGTGTTCTCATTTCTGGGAAACAGAAACTTAGGCATAGTCTCCCAAACTGCCACTATACAGCCTGTCATGGAGTTGGAATTGGCCTGACTCTGGCTAACTCCTAAGTTTAAAATGGGGCCTGCTTTAAGGTGGAGTTTGTTCTGTTATCACGCAGGGTCTCTTACACCTCATGACAGCATGTGCTCTTGTTTCTGTCTGATTATAGCCATGTCAGTGGGTTTAAAGTGAAATATCATTGGAGTTTGGATTTGCATTCTCCTAAAAGTCAGTGATGCTGGACATTTTAAATGTAGCCATTAATCATTTCATTGTTTGCTTTAGAGAGATTTTTACTGAAGTTATTTTCCCCATTTTTGAATTGGGTTGCTGTAGGAGGTATTTCTATACTCTAGACACAAGGTTTTACTTAACTGTAAAAATCACAAGTATCTTTTTACCTTCTTTTCTACTTCTTGATAATATCTTCTAAAGAACAAATTTTTAAACTTTTGATGAACTCCAGTTATCTCTAAGACTCATATCAAATTTAACCACACTACCCATCCCAGAACAATATATATAAAATTTAAATTTTTATTTTTATGGAGTTGGAAAGGTGGTTCAGTGGGTAAAGAGCTTGTGGCCAAAGCTAATCACCTGAATTTTCCCCTCTGTGAACTATAAGGTAGAAGCAGATAACCAACTCCACAATTGCATTTTAACCTCCACACACATATAAGGCACACCCATGCCCACACATATATTTGCATATAATAAATAAATAAAAATATAATAAGATAAAAATTGGCTTTAACATATAAGCCAGTGTTTGATTTTCAGATACTTTGTCTATAGCTCCAGGAAGGATCCTTCTTTATTGTTTTACATGTGTAATCAGACAGCACAGTTTGGGCATGTGACTTGGAAGAGAATAAAAAACTCAATAGTAAATCTTTCCAGTTACTGCCAATTGTTTTTACAAGGTTGCTGAGACAATTCAATGGGGAAAAGAATAGCTTTTCAAAAAAATGTTTTGGTACAATATCTATGGATTTTAACAAGCTGAAATGCCCAAGTGAGGAGTCTCAATCCCACTTGGGAGGGAGAGGAAAGCAATCACAGGAGGGGAGAGGGAAGGAGGGACCTGGGTGGGAAAGGGAACAGGGAGGGGAAGATGAGAGTATGATCAGGTGTTCTGTGGGAGAAAAGGACTGAATCCCTGAGGACCAGCAGAAAGAATGGAAACAGGCATCTTTGGGAAGAAGGAGACAGGGGGATCCTCTAGAATGTACTAGAGAGCTGGGAGGTGAGAGTCTTTTAGGACTCAAAGGGAAGGACCCCAGATGAAACTACCTACAGTGGAGAGAGGGAACTTGTAGAGCCCTCCTCCAGCAGAAAGACATGGCATCAAATGAGAAAGGGGGTTGCCATCCCACAGTCAAAAGCTCTGACCCATAATTTTTCCTGTCCAAAATAACTACAGAGACAAAATTGGAGAGGTACCTGAGGAAAAGGAGGTCCACCAACAGGCCCAAAGTGGGATCCAGCTCCAGGGGAGGCTCCAAGGCCTGACAGTATTGCTGAAACTATGGAGTGCTCACAAAATGGGGCTTACCATGACTGCCCTCTGAAAGACCCAACAAGCAGCTGAAAGAGTCAGATGCAGATATTTACACCCAACCAATGGACAGAAGCTGCTGATCCCTGTGGTTGAATTAGGGACAAGTTGGAATAAGCTGAGGAGGAAGGTGATTCTGTAGGAGGACAAGCAGTCTCAATCTTGACCCTGAGATCTCTCAAACACCAGTTGGTATGAGGACCCCTAACTCATATACAGCAGAGGACTGCCAGGTCCAGGTTCAGGTAGAGAAAATGCACCTAACCCTCAAGATACTGGAGGCCCCAAGAAGTGTGAATGTCTGGTGGGGTAGGGCATGGGGGTGAGATGGAGATATCCATTTGGGGGTTGGGGGGAAGGAGGTATGGGATGTGCAACAGATAGAGGGTGTATTGGGGGATGATAAAATTTGGAGTGTAAACGAAAGATTAAACAGCAGGTGCTTGCTAGGATGTGGAGAAAGAGGAACACTCTTCCATTGCTGGTAGGATTGCAAGCTCGTACAACCACTCTCGAAATCAGTCTGGCAGTTCCTCAAAAAGTTGGATATAGTATTACCTGATGACCCAAAGATCCACACTAAATCTACATCTGATAGAGGGCAAATATCCAAAATATACAAATAACTTAAGTTATACTCTAAAGAAACCAAATTACCCAATTGGAAATTGGGGCATGGGACTAAACAGGTTTATCAACAGAGGAACCTTGAATTCTGAAGAAGCACTTAAAGAAGTATTCCAAGTCCTTCCTTAGTCATCAGGGAAATACAAATCAAAACCACCCTGAGATTCCATTTTACAGGAACCAGAATGGGTAAGATAAAAAACTCAAGTGATAGCAGATGCTGGAGAGCATGTAGAAAAAGGGTAACACTCTTCCATTACTTGTGAGTCTATGAGCTAGTACGACCACTCAGGAAATCAATCTGGTGGTTTCTCAGAAAGTTGGAAATAGTTCTACCTAATGATCCAGCTGCATCACTCCTGGGCATATGCCTAAAAGATGCCCCACCATTCCCCAAGGACATGTGCTTCACCATGTCTATAGCAGCTTTGCTTGTAATAACCCCAAATGTAAAAACAGCCCAGCTGTCCCTCAACCAAAGAATGGATACAGTAAATGTGGTTCATAGATATCATGATACTATACAGCTATTAAAAATAAGCACATCATGAATTTTGCAGGCAAAATTCAATTTTGCTCACCTTACTCAAAAGAGCAAATGGATGGAACTAGAAAATATCATCCTGAGTACAGTAACCCGGACTCAAAATGACAGGCATGGTATGTACTCACTGATAAGTGTACATTAGCCATAAACTACAGAATAGCCATAATACATCCCACAGACCCAAAGAAGTTAAACAAGAAGGAAGGCCCAAGCAAGGATGCTTGAATTAAACCTAGAGGAGGCAGAGGGAGGGAGGGAGGGAACTTGTGGGGAGTGGGGAGGGTGCAGGGAATGGGGGGCCAGGATCAGATGCAGGGAGAGACAGGACACAACTCCAGTGGGGCAGGAGAATGAGTAGAAATCTGCAGCTGCCTGTGGGGCTGGGGTGGGTGGGAAAAATCTTTAGGAAGTCCCAGAGACCTAGGATGGAGGAGGCTCCCAGGAGTCAATTCGGGTGACCTTGACCAAGATGCCTAACAGCAGGGATTTGGAACCTGAAGAAGTCACCTCTGTTGCCAAGCAGGATCCCCAGGGAAAGGATAGGGACACCCACTAAACTTTTGACCTAAGATTTGTCCTGTCTAAAAGAAGTACAGGGATGAGGCAGGCCAACCAATAACCAGCCTAGCTTGGGACCCATCCCACGGGCAAGCATCAATCCCTGACATGTATTAATGATACTTTGCTGTGCTGGCAGGTAGGAGCCCAGCATAACTGTCCTCTGAGAGGCTCTAACAGCAGCAGACCTAAACTGATGCAGATACCCACAGGCAAACATTGGACTGAGGTTTGGGGCCCCTATGGAAGATGAGGGGGAAGGATTAAAGGCCCTGAAGGGAATGGACCCCTCCCACATAGGAAGACAAACAGAGTCAACTAACCTGGTCCCCTGGGAGCTCTTAGAGTCTGAGCCACCAACCAAAGAACACACACAGGCTGGAATGAGGCCCCCCCCCACACACACACATATGTAGCAGACAGGCAGCTCAGTCTTCATGGCTCTCTTGTCTGCCCTCAGTGGGAGAGGATGGTCCTAATTTGGCAGACTTGATGTGCCTGGGTATGGATACACAGGAGGGTCCCACCCTCTCAGATGAGAAGGGAAGGGGAGTGTGGGGGAAGGATTTTTGAGGGAGGGACTGGGAGTGGGAGTAGGCTTTGGGATGTAAACAAACAAACAAACAAACAAATACATTTAAAAAACTTTAAAGTTTACTTTTTTTAACCCAGACTCAAAAGGTGAATCATGGTATGCACTCACTAATAAGTGGATATTAACCTAGAAAACTGGAATACCCAAAACATAATCCACACATCAAATGAGGTACAAGAAGAAAGGAGGAGTGGCCCCTGGTTCTGGAAAGACTCAGTGAAGCAGTATTCTGCAAAACCAGAATGGGGAAGTGGGAAGGGGTGGGTGGGAGGACAGGGGAAGAGAAGGGGGCTTATGGGACTTTCGGGGAGTGGGGGGCTAGAAAAGGGGAAATCATTTGAAATGTAAATAAATTATATCGAATAAAAAATAAAGTTTTTTATAAAAAAATGAAAACTTCATACACTATATTATGATCAAGCTTTCCCCCTCCTCCCCCTCCCCCACATCCTCCTCACATTCCTACTTACTCAACTCCATGCCCTTTGCTCTCTCTAAACAAAACAAAACAAAACAAAACAAAACAAGGAAACAAGCAAATAAAACCCAACCAATCAAACAAGAAAAATCCACAAGAAACTCCTCTTAATCTCTTTCTCATTCCCATCCCTCCATATAAAACAACTCCACACATAAACATAAAAATAGAACCCATAATATATAAGCAAAAGATTGAATAAAACAAAAATGCACAAAGCCATAAAAGACAGAAAAAAATATACAAAAATACAGTTGAGACCGAGTGTGTTTGCTGTGGCCATCTACTGCTGGGGGTGGGGCCTACTCCGAAGTGTGGTTCATATACCCAGTAAGAGTCCACTGGAGAAAACTAATTTTTTTCTTTGCAAGTGGGCATCAGTTGCAGAGAGCTTCTTCATTAGGGATGAGAGTCCATGCCCACTTGCCCTCCTAGTGCTGGAAAGCCATGGCGCTTGAACCCTTGCAGTTTCCTGTGTGCTCTCACAGTACCTGTGAGTTTGTTTGTGCACCAGTGCTGTTCTATCTGGAGGACTATTTCCTTGGATTCATCCTTTCTCACTGGTTCTAACAATCTTTCCAACTCTTCTGCATAGCTCCTTGAGCATTGAGAAGGAGTTTGACATAGACATTGCATTTAGTCTGAGTGTCCCAAGCTCTCTCCCTGTCTGCATATTGTCCAGTTGTGGGCCTCTGTGCTAGTTCCCACTTACAGGCACACACTTTTCTCATGATGAATACGTGAGGCAGTATTCTATGTGTGTAGCAGAATTTCATGAGGATTCATTTAATTGCTATTTTCTTTTAGCTAAACAAGGGTATTTGGTCTTTTTCTAGGCCAATGGCCTATCCACTTTTGTGTTCTTGGGCCCTGGAACATTGTCAGACATAGGCAGGCCACCACAGGGTTTTTAACTGGGTTTATGTTTCCTATTCTGTTCTGGTAGCCTGCAGAGTACATCCTAGTACCATGAACACTGGTCAGTAGGAGTGAAGGCTCTACTTAGGCACTAGCTCAACTTCTCTGTGTTCAATGAGTTATGTAGGACCTGTCTTCAGTGATAGGACCTTACCATTAGATTTTGGAGAGCAGTCAACAACCTGAGATGTTTGGGAGTTGCTGTGAAGTTCTTTTGGCTAATGGCTTAACTACATGTAACTTATTCCTGGCACTGGAGGTTTCACTTGCTGATGAACGGTGTCTAGTGGGGGTATTGTCCCCATAATTTGATGACCCTTTTAAGATTTCTTTTACATATGTTTATATTTTAGAAAGCTTCTGCAGTAGTAGGTTTCTCAAATGGCCCTCAGTGTTAGCTGTCCCCTCACACTTCCCTCTGTTACCTCTCTCTTCCTCTCCCTCCACATCTAGTCCTCCTATTCCAGTACCCATGACTCTCCATAAACATATTTTCTTTTCCTTGTCAGATCCCTCCTTACCTGCTTGCCTCTTACTAGGTACCTTACCTCTATGGTTATACAAATTGTAAAAGAATGCTTAATATTAAAGGCTTAAAAGCTAACATCCATATATAAAAGGAAATATGTAATCTTTGTCTTTGGGGGCTTGGGTTCATGATTCATTCATGATTTTTTTTCCAAATCCACCACGGGCCTGTGAACTTCAAGTTTTTAAAAAAGATATAAAAACTTTACATTTTAAGGCATAGTAATACCATGACGATGATGTGATGCATAAACCAATAGGAGGAGAATTAATATTCTGGATTTAATTTTGACTAATAAGTAGAAGTCTAATTGCCACTGGGGACAAAAGAATAAAGCCCCAGAACAAAAGAATGGTGCCAGGACTGTTGAAATACATGAAATGCATACCTCACTTAGTATGATGTTCTCCAACTCCATCCATTTGTCTAAGAATTTCATGGATCCATTGTTGCTAAAGGCTGAATAGTACTCCTTTGTGGAGAACATCATACTAAATGAGGCAACCCAGTCTCAAAAGATCTATCATGATATGCACTCACTAATAAGTGGATATTAGCCTGGAAAACTGGAATACCCAAAAACATAATCCACACATCAAATGAGGCACAAGAAGAATGGAGGAGTGGCCTGGTTCTGGAAAGACTCAGTGTAGCAGTATAAGGCAAAACCAGAACAAGGAAGTGGGAAGGGGTGGGTGGGAGAACAGGGGGAGGGAAGGGGTCTTATGTGACTTTTCAGGAGTGGGGGGCCAGAAAGGAGGAAATCATTTGAAATGTAAATAAAAATTTATCGAATAAAAGAAAAAAAAAAGAAAAAAAAAACATAAAGCCACACCGTAAAGTCTAGCAACATGTCTGCCCAAATGTGAGCTGAACAAGGATGACATCAATGGATGTCTCAAAGTGCAGGGGGAAAAGCTCATGAGCCCTCAACCCCACACAAAATGCTACACGCAACTAAGGAATGTTGAGAGTGGGAGACAATCTTCCCCAGGGAACAGCATGGCAATTACTTATCTAGAACCAAATGGTAAGCCCTGTTGCAAACATACATATGAGTAACATTATACAGATTGAGCAGACTATATTTAGGAATAATATGTATATTACTCCTCCTCCTCCTCCTCCTACTACTACTGTTATTACTAATGAGAAAAGAGGCGACAGATTTGAATGAGAGCAAGGAGGGGTATGTGGGAAGGTTTGGAGGGAAGAATGGGAAGAGAGAAATTTGTAGGCTATGCTTGTAATTCTTAATCTTTTTTTCCTTCCTATAACTAATAATGTCTGTTTTAAATCCCTGTAAATTGATCTCTGTTAAAAAAAAGTATTTTAAATATCAAAACCAATAAACCCCATTATTTAAAAGATAGAATAGCAGTATGCACAAAGGCATCAGTCTCCAACAGGGCTGTGTAAGCCCTGGGAAGGGCAAAGTGTCACTTTGTCTCAGCCACACCTATCTTCCCAAAGAGTGGAAGATCTACATGAGGAACTACTATCTGTTTTTCCAGCATTTTCTCTCCACTGCCCAGGTACTTCCTCTTTCTACTTACAAACAAAAGACCATCGAAATCCAGTAATGCTTTCTGGGTCCTTACATTGACGTATGGAGTAGAGTTTTTCTAAAATGAGTTACATTCTTAAGCACCCAAGGAAACTGGGGCTGTGGGGTAACCACTCTCCCCAAAGCCCTCAGATGGGACGGGATAGCTAGGTGGGCATGAGCAGGGATGGCGTGCCGTATGACAAATACTGCATGTTCTGGGTCTTTTCAGTTTTCTTTTAGAGCAGTGCTAGAATCAGATGAATTGCATATCTGAGGACTTTTCATCCCAGTTGTTTAAAATAGCCCATCATCCAGAAGTCAGGGCTTGTGCTCCAGAGAAGCTCAGCACAAGGTATGGGGAACTGCAATCCTGTGAGAGTCACAGGGAGGCTCCAAGCTGTCTTTGTTCCCTTAAGAATACTCAGAAAATTAGGTGGTTACACCCTGTCCCCACCCCATGGTGACAGACTCCCTTGAAGGATTCTTACTACCTGACTGGAAAGAGCCATAGAGTATAGTTTCTTGTCTACTTACATAGAGCAATAATTTGTTTCAGGAGACATAAGGGTCATTTTCTTTCCTCTGTTGGGGATTTTCCTTAGGAGATATGGTCAAGTCTCAGTTTTAGGGAAAGATAGCTTAACCAATACCATCAAAACAGCACACTTTCCCGTATATTGATTATGGGATTTCCCCACAGTACAATTTAATGAAGAATTCTGGTTTAAACCTGCTCACAAGCCTGTGTGCTGTATTTCCCCATCCACTCATCTATATATAGAGAGGAGAGCATTTGAGATTAAAATCAGGAGGTTAAAAATAAAAGATTTAAATGGTACTATTCATGTAAATTTGGAAGCCACATTAATGTTAAATCCAGAGATAGATAGGTAATTTATAAGTATTTCTTCCAAATAGGATTTCAAGATATGGGGAAATGTTTAGATTGAGGCATTACATAGAAAATTGCCATAAATCACAAAAGTAGTCTGAACTCCATGATGCAAGGAGCATATAGTGAAGAGAAAATTATGGACTTTTCAGGTCTTGCAAATTATCTTCAATTTCTTCACTATTAAACAGTTTAAATATGACACCATTTATTAAAAATTTATTGATACTCTTTTATCTCTATCATTTTTATTGTCCCTTTATTCAAAATTTTATGGCTTTTACAGTCATCTTACTGGTTATATTATCATTCTACGGCTTAAGCCTGTTTCATGGCATTGTGGTTTTAATTTGCAACTGTGCACAGGTTTAAGTACTTTCAGATCTCATGTTCTCTGGTTCTAAGCACCTATGGGGGCTTGCTCATATCTTAGAGGATAGAGTGGCCTCGGATGATGAACTGCACTGTGCTGCCTTCAGATGGGGCATAGAGCCTTTCTCTCCAAATCCAACGACAGAACTTTATACCCATTCTACAATGAGACCAAAATGACCTCAAATATCATGAAGCCACTCCAAGGATGTGTTACCCTTAACAAAATATGAATTGTTCTTGAAAAAGAGCCAATAGTTTATGATACAACTAAACTTAACAACTAACAGATAGTATCTATACAACCGATAGATACTATCTGTTGAATCATGCTGGAGAATTAATTCATCTGTTTTGGCCTTATTGACAAGGGGACACTACCATGGAAAGAAGAAGCCACAGATACAGAAACACAGGGTTGGGTCAGTGGGATAAGGAACAGAGGAGACAAGGAAGAAAGAGTTGGAGAGAGGGAACTGGGCAAGAAAGGAAGGAAATGTTTATGTTTTGTTTGAGACCCCAGAAGGAAAAAATATTATGAACATGGTTAGGGAATTATGCTAGACAGCTGTGGATCTATGGTGATGATTGAGTGGGTCACAGAAGTATTGAGAGGATCCACTGAGAACACTTGAAAATATATCTATAGATTTCCTGTGGCTTAGGACTCTTCAGATCTATCTGTGCCAAGATCATTTGGTGCTGCTCTGGCACAGGTTTTGGCGAATACTTCATTTGAATCTGATGTGTGCTGTGTGTAAATTATAAACTTGTGATGCAGCACTATACTTAAAGGGGCATATAAAGTGCTTAGGGAGAACAAAGAGCAGAGATTCCAGGCTCTGGTCCCTTTAGCAGCCAAATTATTAAAGGCTCTAGCCCCTAATCTATGGCTTTCTCGAAATATGCAGGCTGCGTGCCAGCTTGAAAAAACAACCTGATTCACGATCATTATTTAAAAGTCGCAGAATTGCTTGCTCAACACCTCTCCTTACCAGTCTCTGCAGGCTGTAGAACTTGGCTGTTCCTACCTTGAGGTATTGAATTGACCTCATCAGAGCTTGGAATTCAGCTGGAGACGGCCCTCGCTGGGTTGCAGGTATGTATTGAGAGGTAGACAAGCTCCTGTAGGTAGTGATGGCTCTTGGGGCTTGTTGTCCTGGTGTGCAAGGCATACATGATGGAGACTCTTACTCTGGGATAATCAGGGAAAACAGGTAGGTATTCAATTGCCACCCATTCTTCTACTTCTAGTAGGGTGATTAAAATGCGTTGAGTTCTAAGGTTTTTTTTCAAGTCATGTTGAGATAGTTACTGGAAGTCTGAATGAAACAATGGATGTGGAAAGGCCTACTACAGATGAGATATTTCAGTGTTTACTTTGTTTGTTTGCTTGTTTGTTTGTTGGAGACAGGGTTTCTCTTGCTGGCCTGGAACTCGATGTATAGATCACAGTGGTCTGGGACTCACAGAGATTCCCCCTGCTTCTGCCTTCCAAGTGCTAGGATTAAAGGCCTGCGCCACCAACACCCAGCTCACCTAAGATCTTAAATTGATGTCTTCATACCTGAATGCAGACGGTATGGTCTGTGCTGTAGAGGTCTACTGTACCAGATATCATGGTAGAGGGACAATGCTGTGCTCATTCTTCATGTACCTATTGTTGGATACACTGTTGGCATTTGATAACTAATTGTCCAACAAATCGATGTCTGGGCTATTATTTTACAGAACTAAAAGGGATTTAGAGTTTTACCTGGAATTGAAATCAAACCAAAACATGTATTTTTAAATTATCTATTTCTCGGTCTCTCTCTGTCTCTGTCTCTGTCTCTCTCTCTCTCTCTGTCTCTGTCTCTGTCTCTCTCTCCCTCTCTCTGGGGTCATGGAGGCACTCATGGAAGTCAGAGTCATTAGGTTCCATGGAGTTACTGGTAGTTATAAGCTTCCTGACATGAGTACTAGGAACTGAACTCAGGTCCTCTGCAAGAACACGAGCTCCTAATCACACCCTCTCTAGCCCTAAACACATTTTTACTGGAGGAAACTATATTTCTTGTCAGTATGCTATCCTTTTAATCAGTGTAAGGATCAGCTGCATATTTAGAGATATAAATATTTCACAGGCTTCAAAGTTATGAAGGATCATCATTTACAACAGGGCTCAGCAAACATTTTAGAGAAGGGCAGAGGGGTCAATTTGGCTTTGTAGGACAAGTGGTTCCTTCTCCCAAGTCTTAGATAATACTATGTGGTTAGGTGTGCGCTTTCTGATAAAACTTATTTTACAAAATAGGTCAATAGGCTAGATCTGCCAGAGGCTAAACTTTGTCAATCCTGATGACCAAATGAAACCCAGCTTTACAGTTTTGGAACAGAATAAATATATTTTGTAAAGACTTATTTTTATTTGTTTACTGATGAGAAGATTCACATTGAAAAAGTACTTGTTCAAGGTCCCAGGTTGTGAAGTTCAGGCTGATTCGGGTCCTGCACCCACATGCTCTGCTCCTAGGGTCCCTTATCGTCGGCCATCTTTGTGCTGTCTGTGGCCTCCATCTCTCAGGCAGACAGGGCCAGGTAGTGGGTGTTATTTCCAATCTTAGATAATTCAGTTTATGCTCTGAGAAAACCAAAGACTCTTATGAGAAGGGAAATTGGTATTTTGCTTTTTCCATTTCTCTCTCTCTCTCTCTCTCTCTCTCTCTCTCTCTCTCTCTCTCTCTCTCCTGCCCCTTGAGACAGGGCTTTAATTGTCTTCAAATTCACAGAGATCCACCTGTCCCTGCTTCTAAACTGTTGAAATCAAGGTGTGTAACATCATGCTCAACAGAATTAGTATTTTAAGTCTAATTTTAAATTGGTGTCTTTTCTGATATTTGTTGTATAAACATATCTTGTTTTTTTTAGTACTGAGGTAAAAATTTAGATGTGAGACTTATTATTACCAATATATTGAATACACTGCTGTCATCAAGAGGAGACTCTTAATCATGGTGGTTTGTATCGGTAGCTGGCAAAGGCTTTGGTTGGTGAATCATTCTGGCATCTTTGTAATTTTAATTCCAGGCAGAAAAAGTCCAATTAGTCATTAAAAGGTTAATTGATTGGTTTATAACTCATGATGAGTTGTAACATAAATGGGAGGAAGCCATACTTGATGAAGCAGGCACTATTTTTTTATGGTGTGGTGACAGATTATTATTATTTTTTGTTGTTTTTAATCTCAACTTGTTGAGGATACTCAGACTGATTGACCTCCAAAATTCCTTCTAGTTCCTTGATAGCTTGACAAGGAGTATGTGTTTTCTCTAAATGCACCTCCCAAATTCTAAAAACAAGATTACAATGATAAAAATTGGAAAAAGTTTAGCATGTGTTTCAATATCATTGCTTCTTTTGTGCTTGAGGTCTTCAACATTACAGACAGACAGACTTTTGTTAGCTGCTCAGAGGAGACTTTATGTGTGATGTCCTGAGGATGCTTGTCACAGAAATCTCACAATGTCCACCTTTCCTCTGTTGTGGTAATTCATCGGGTGACTCTAGCATGCAGCTGCAGCTCGGTGTGACTTCTGTCACACCACCCATGTCTTTAGGCTTATTTGCACAGCCATCTGTCATCAGACATTTTTGTTAGTTTTTTTTTTATTTTGAAGATAAATAGGTGTAAAATCCTAGATTAAAGATAATCAAATGAGATTGAATCTGCTGAGGTGCTTAGAATCTCACGGGCAATATCAGCAGTCAACAGTAATCAGAGAGTGACAGTAACAAGAAGGAAAATCATAAATCCATTAGGTTAGGCAAGAAGCCACCCTGCTCTAAGGTTAAAGAGTGATCTTTGTAAAAGCCTGAAGTGGTGAACACATTCACATAGGAGCCAAGGATCACTTAGCATGAAACATTTATCAAATCACATCGTAAAATTTCCATCTGCCTGCAAATCATTACCAATAGCTAAGTGGTGTTTGGAATTGTAGAAAAAGAAACATAGTCATATTTCAAGTGATCAGGAAGGTGAGAGTATTAATAGAAAACTTGTTTCCTTTCATTTATGTCTGAGACAGAAGAAAGCTTCTCACTGTTTAGTCACTAATCCCAACTGATATCTTACGATGTAAAGATGACTTTAACTTGCTTCATTTGTGAATTAGATGAAAATGAAACATACATTCTCCATAAAAGCAATAGCATTTTAAACAGTTCATTTGAAATTCCTTGTATCTTAGCAGCTCATATTTCTGACAATATTGTTGTCTGACAAGAAATGTAGATGGAGAAAGAGAGAGAGAAAGAGAGAGAGAGAAGAGAGAGGGAGGGAGAGGGAGAGGGGAGAGAGAGAGAGGGAGAGGGAGAAAGCGATAGAGGGAGAGAGGGGAGAGAGAGGGGGAGAGAAAGAGGGAGAGAGAGAAAGAGGGAGAGAAGGAGAGAGGGAGAGAGAGGGAGAGAGAGGGAAAGAGAGGGAGAGAGGTAGAGAGGGAGAGAGAGAGAAGGAGAGAGGGAGAGAGGGAGAGGGGAGAGAGAGAGAGGGAGAGGGAGAAAGCGATAGAGGGGAGAGAGGGGGAGAGAAAGAGGGAGAGAGAGAAAGAGGGAGAGAGGGAGAGAGGGAGAGAGAGGGAGAGAGGTAGAGAGGGAGAGAGAGAGAAGGAGAGAGGGAGAGAGGGAGAGAGAGATAGAGGGAGAGAGGGAGAGAGGGAGAGGGGAGAGAGAAAGGGAGAGAGGGAGAGACAGAGAGGGAGGGAGAGGGGAGAAAGAGGGGTGAGAAAGAGGGAGAGAGATGGAGAGAGGGAGAGATAGAGATAGAGAAAGGGATAGAGGAAGAGAGGGAGAGAGGGAGAAAGGAAGAGAGGGAGAGAGGGAGAAAAGAAGAGAGGGAGAGAGGGAGAGGAGAAAGAGAGAGGGAGAGAGATTGAAAATGTCAGACCGGAGAGGGACCCTCACATATTGCTACATCCTGTTGGTTCCCAGCGACACTCCACAGCTCCCTCTTTCTTGTTATAGCTTTTTCTAGATGACTTCTAGTTCACAGGCAAGAGCATTTTATGATCCTGGAGTGTTGGAGCTAGAAGTAACATCAGAATTTTCTTTGGTTCAGTTTTAAATCCCTTCCCCCCAGTTGTTCAATATCTTTTAATAAAGGTTTTTACAAAAGTGTTATAAGAGAAAAGTGGAGGTATCTGAGCTCCCGAAATTCCTTGAGTAAACATATCATAAATAAGAGGGCAGGTCAGAGCTGAGGAAGCCATTACAGAGAGTGAGTCTCTGTGTGATGTAAATGAGACCTTTGCTTCCCTTTACTGTGGACGCTGGATAGATATGATTTTTAGGGATTCAAGAAGAAGACAATTGTAAATAGTAAAAGAATGTAAATGTGGAGCGTTAAATAGTTAATTTAATTGAAAGCATAGGGCATGTGAGCTTGCTTTAAGAAACACCTGTCACGTTTTCATTTCCCCTCAATCATCAATGACAACTCTACTCTAGATTTCAACATGGCACCTGGAAATGTGCCAGCATGGGAGGGGCCATGCTGATATATTTCCATTCCTGACAGGGTGTGCATTGAAGCCTCCCTGACCAGGGCTCAGAAGCAAATCTGAAGGCAAGAAGGTAAATGCTTGCATGCTTTTATCATTTTGAACAGTGAAGACTACACTGGAAGTTTATTTTAAATACTAGAAACCCAAAGGCTGTAATTGAATGATCCTATATCTTATATCTATTAAGTCAGATGCCCTTAGAAAGAGTATTTTGTTTTATGATGGTTTGGACTTTTCTATAGCTATGGCAATACTCATTAGAATATAAAAATAACATTCTATTCCTCAGGCCTCTATTGCCCAGTCAGAAGAGTTAATATGTCTGGTTGAGTCTTGAACAGATGTAGCTGATTGAATATTTTCATCTTCACATTGAGATTATATATCATCTTTTAATATGTCATTTCTGAAATATAAAATGGCAGGACATATAATGCCTGCATTTTAAACAATGTGAATTTAAATATATTTTTGTGTCATAACTTGGAAAACAGTTTTGATTAACATGTTTCACAACTCTTTCATTTTTAGATATTATTTATTGTAGCTTGTTATTTCCTGGTTTGACCATTGATTCTAGAAGAATGGCACCTAACTATATAAATTTGGAGTTTCAGTTTTGGGTTGTTAGATGAGAAAATTATTGAAGTCCTAAAATCTGAGAAATTGTTGGAGTATTAAGTTTTTTCCTATTGTATATAGGAAAGAATATTTTTCTAAATGAAAAATGTGTTTATGTATTTATTTGTGGTGTGTGTGTGTGTGTGTGTATGTGTGTGTGTGTGTGTGTGTGTGTGTGTTCCATGGCACATGTGTGGAGGCTAGAGGATGACTTGTGGAAATTGGTTCTTTCCTTGTACTTGGGCATCAGTATCATGTCATTAGGCTTGGTTGCAGCTATCTTTACCAAGTGAGTCATTTTGTCAACCGGGAAAGAATAACTTTATTCAAAATCTTGTAGTTGTTAGAACCTATATCCAGTTTAAATTTAACATTTTTCCCATAAATGGAAACAAACGTGAACTGTTTCCAATGTAGTAAAATATTAATCAAGGGCTGATTCTACTATGTAACACTTCCACTCATTATAGCTGCAGCATCCGTCAGCACGATTCAATGATGCTGCCTAGGATTTCAGATGTTAGAACTGTCTAGCCCAGAGACAAGGCAAAGGAGTCCATGCACGCTTGCTAAACGCATCAGTGTGCTGGCATTCTGTTCTCCACTGCGGACAGAGTACAGAGATGAATAAGAACTCTGAGTTCACTCTCAAGGGAACCGTATTTAGAACTGAAGGGAATACTGAATATAAAAAGCAAGTACTTATGGGTAATAAGGACAAGCAAAGAGTCGTAAATGTAGTGGTCATCATGTGCAATGGGGACTAACTGACCCTTTAGGAGTAGAGCGTGGCAGAAAGTGTGAGAGAGTGTTACACGAGTATGGAAGCCAGAAAGACAGAAACTGGGTGTGATATATCTTCTATTGGTGCCTTGAACCACCTAAGAGGGCTGTGAGTGCTCCCTGACCGTAGAGCACATGGCTAGCTCTTGGTTCTGCCTCTAGCACCACAGAAAAGTCAAACAATAAAACAGTAGATCATCAGACCTCTCCACTAAACCAAGTAACGTGAAGTTAAATGATGGGGCTTTTCCTTAACAAAAGAAAAACCTTAAGAATTAAAAGTACACAAGAGACAGCTAAAATTATACCGGAAGATTTATTTTTCTTATAAAGATTGGAAATTGTTGTGTTTTAAAAATTCATTTAAGAAATGATAATTTCAATGACAAGATAGCACCAAAATAATTGAGAATTTTAAATAATTATGAGTAAAACTACTTCTACAACAGAAATAATGGGAAGTAAACTTTAGGAATCAACTTCAGCTTTTGTGATACATATTATTTATATACATGTATATGTATATTACATATATATAATAAAGTGTTATATAGTCAACCTATACATTTCATAACTTTGATAGATGAGTGACAGGTGAATTTGAAAAGAGAACTTATAGACAATCTCTAAATAGGAGAAAACATATACTAAATGTTCCTACATTAGCAAATATCACTGGAATATCAATCAAATGTAATACTATTGTTTTGTATATTTACTTTTAAAGACTATTAATTTGTGTTTGTGTGTGTGTGTGTGTGTGTGTGTGTGTGTGTCTGCACCCATGCCCATGCTGTGATATGTGAGTGAGGCTCAGAGAACAACTTAGAGGAATCAGTTCTCTCTTGCACCATTAGGGTCCTAAAGATCAAACTCAGGTCCTCAGGCTTGTCAGCAAGGACCTTGACCAGCTGAGCCATCTTATTGACCCCATTTTTATATTTTAAGTAATAAAAATGGCAATGATATTATCTGAACAGATTATGATTCATGTGTCTTCATCTGAATATCTGAGATATTAGTGTGAAAGACAAAAACTCTCACATTATATGACCTAGAAATATCATGCTGAAGAAGTATCATCAGGAAATAAGATGAAAGAGGAAACAACTATATGAAGATGTTTGCTTGTAATGGTGAAAGATGGAAAACAAACAAAAATGACCAGTTTTAAGGCATCTTTTTATAAATTGCATATATTCATGGAATTGTACAGAGAGTAAAAGGACAAACATGAATGCAGTTACAGTGCAGACAAACATGTAAGACACAGTCTGAAGGAGTCGTGAAGGCGACGCACGAGCACAGAGGTACATGCACACACAAACATGGACATGCACACATACATGAATGAGCACACATACATGCCATACATTTGCACATACATGCACAGGCATATGCTCACACATGCATGTACACAATATACCATGCACATATTTGGACACATGCACACACATAATGTATACATAATATGAAGTGCACACTGAAATTACAAGACCTCAAAGTACATGGTAACCAAAGACAATAAAGTTATGAATACAACGAGCACAACCCTGTCATTGTCATCATCCTCCCGTCTGTACAGTAACAACTTGTGAATCAAATTTCTTTTATATTATCACATTCTTTATATCTTGCTAGAGATTAAATAGTACATCAGTTAGTTGGAAATAGCAAAATATGATAGCTTTTTTTTTACACAGATGAGTTTTTAATTTCTGAATAAAAGTTATCTGTTACCTCATCTCTTTATAGCCATGATCAGAAAGAGGTAATCTTGGGGTTAGTAGGTATGAACTATACAAGACAATCTCAATTAAAGTTATTTATAGTCTTGGTATCTCAATTTGTGCCTGTAAGCAACATGAAAAGCTTTACAAGGCCAGTATTATGAGCAATGGTTATGGAAGTCATAGGAGGACTCACTAGGGTCTAAGACACACTTTGGCAGGGAGGAGATTCAAGAAAGAAGTCCTAAGAAGGACTCTCTAGGCTGGGAGTCCTTTGTGCAAATAGTTGCCTTGGTGAGAGACAGGAACTGGACCCTTGCCTATAGCAGGGATTGTCATAACAAAGATGAGTGATGGGCTATGCAGGATATGGCATTAGGGTGCTAGTGTTTGCTGAGGGTGGGCATGCAGAAGGTGGGACAATAACTCAGATGTCAGTCTGAGTTCACCAGTTTGCAAACGACTGTTCATTTTCTTTGACAGTGTGAGTTTTTAAATTTATAAGCTGTTTTTTATTGTTTTGAGAATTAGAGACAATATTTGTAAAACATAAGGTATACTGTGGCTAGATTGCTAAAGTCATCATGGGTGAGGGTAATTCTAATGCAATGAGAGGAGTGGCTTCAGGGGGCCTTTACTGCTTTAAAAGGTTATTTCAGGGGTGTTTGGAAATAGTGATGACTGGGGCAAATCATGTTCAAGTTTTTCAAGTTGCAGCTTAAGAGCAGTCTTCACTAGCAGTCAATCACCTTTAGACTTACACAATCTCACTTTGTACAGTGACTATTTCCCAGAGTTAAAGGGAAGCATTTCCTTTTGATCTTGGGGAGCACACCCTGCTTGCATCTACAGCCTGAGTTTCACTGTGAGGTATTGCTTTTTAATTTTCCAATACTCTTCATTCTTGTAACAAATACAAACCAGCAGTGTCTGAGACTGTCATGTTTGAAAGCATATTTATAATGCATTTTAAAATTAAACATATATATGCAAGTT
Organism: Apodemus sylvaticus; assembly: GCF_947179515.1. Taxonomy (NCBI): domain Eukaryota; kingdom Metazoa; phylum Chordata; class Mammalia; order Rodentia; family Muridae; genus Apodemus; species Apodemus sylvaticus. The sequence goes on from NC_067483.1 coordinate 18,142,253, forward strand.
ATCTTTATATATAAATCCACATGAATGTGTAAAGATGCAAGTTTACCATGCAAGCAACACCTAAAGTAAGGAACATGATCATCTTCTAGAAGTAGTCTCTAAGCTCAGGGGCCTATGCTCAGGGTCTAGGGTGTCCTGGACTTGATTCCTCCTTTTTATGAGAGCAGATTACATTCTTTTCCAAATCTAAGAAGACTGATGTTCTCTTTGCAGTTTAAACTTCACCATAGTGGGTGCATTTACACTATAGAATTTAGTAAACATTCTAATAGTTCTTTTTAGGGGGTCAGTCTGTTGAATTACTAATTTTTCTATCCAAGACTGACCACTGATCTCCAAACACACCCTCAAATGTAGCTGTTCTCCTTACCTTTAAGATACCAGATTAGGTTGTTTGGGAATTTTATATGTTCTGTCTATATTTCTCAAAGGCAGACATTGCCTCTCTTTCAGTTCATCCTTTTACAACACTCAAGTCAGGCTGAGAATGTTATGAACATTTATTGAATAATTAATTTCCAAGTATAAAAACTGCATCTTAACTAATTAGTTAACCAACTAACTAACCAATCAACCACAGAACCAACTTACTGACCAACCAACCAACCAACCAACCAACCAACCAACCAACCAACCAACCAACCAACCAACTAATTGACCTTAAGAAGTTGGTTATCAGATGGCATCTTAATAAAGACATTACACGCTCATTTTCCTGTATTCTAGACTATTGCATAAAGTCAGGCAGAACAAACATTAATATCTTGTTATTGCTGTGACATTAACTCTGCTGTTTCTTTTTTTCTGGCCCTCTTCTGTTACAAACTCTTCTTGAAAGGAAGTGCTAAAGGCACACAGAGTGCAGTAGGGGCTGCAAGCCAGTCTGTGACCTGCTAACAGGCTCATACTCAGAAAAGGAAGCTGATATGAGAGCAGCCAGGACAAGAGAGTTGTGAAAACTAGTTCACAAAATTGCTAGACGTTGTCTGCAGAAGTGGTAGAGAGAGTGTGATGATACAGTGTGAGCAAGAGATAGCACGGGTATTAGAAACAAGTGCAAATACGGCTAATAAAACAGTGTTGTAATGGGGAGCAGGTCTGGGCATGGTGAGGTCTTAGCCTGGCTTTTCTCCTGGCCCACACAGGGTAGTGTGCAAATCACTGCACTTCATCTGTTCTCAGAGTACTTTTATTCTGAGAAGGGAGTTGGTCTACATGAATGGTCATGTTTTTCTTTAAGCAGTGAAACTTTCAGTCCTTTAGCTCTGTGAGCACGAATGCTGGGGATGAACAACCCTCCCGAGGGCCAGAGGTGGTGAGGTGCAACTGCAGAGTGGGCATTCACCAGCCTGAGACCACCATTGGCCAGCCAGGATCGAGCATTCTGTGTGCCCTCTGACCCCTTTGTGAACAGCAACCTGCCAGCCAGAGTGGCCATTGCCCTCTTCCTCCACACTGAAATGTTACCTGTATCAACTGCGGCAATAAAATCAAGGTTTTAAAAGCATTACGCCTTTTTTAAAAAGCTATGATTAAATCCTTTCAACTCAGGCCATTGGCATCCTTTCCTCACTTCACTAGTATACTAATTTCAAAACAGAATTTCAAGTAGCTATCAAGAATGTGAAGGTATTTCCTAGCAAAAGCATGGTTTCTGAGGCAATTTAACTTTATTGAGATACCCAGAACACATATTATCTCAAGAGAAGCCACTTTTCATGGACTATTGCTTAAAAAACAAAACAAAACAAAAACAAAATCTAAACAACAAAAAGAAACCTCAAATGGCCTCTAAAATTAGGCCCATGTATCACACTATCGTTTATGAGAATTGTACACATGGGTACAAGGCGTTTTGACCATGCCTACCTTTCTCTTACTCTCCAATTCTTCCCTATTTGAGATAACTCCTCTCAAATAAAATCTATGTTCCTTTCTCACATCTATGTCTCTCTAAGTTCAATTAGTGTTTCCTGTACACACATGGGTATAGGCCGACCTCTTGAGCCACATATAGTATTAAAACATTTATTTCAGACCCAATGGCAGGGTTAGAGTGGGAAGAACAAATCTGTTACAATTTTGTCAGAAAAAGATCCTTAAGAATAATTATAGACTTACATTTAAAGGGGGGGGGCATGAATTCATCATTATACATTCAGTGTTCACAGTGGTGTGTGTATGTGTGTGTGTGTGCAGTCTATTTTCATTGAAGAGGCAATATTAGTGTAGTTAAAACAGTGTAGCTCAACACTGTTAATGTGAACTTTAATTCACATTTTATATATATATATATATATATATGTATTGAAGAAGCAAATCGCACATACACAAATGCATATATATATATACACATATATATGTATACATATACATATATGTGTATATATACAGGTATACATATATATGTATTTGTGTATGTGCGATTTGTTTCTTCAGTGCTTTTCTCTGTCATATGAAAGTGATGGGATCCATTTTTCAGAATTCCAGAATTAAAGCTCATATATGTAAAGTGTGAAAACACACACGAGGTAGGTACATTTTTAATAAAGTTGCCTAGAATCTTGTTGAGCTATGCTTCATGCATACACTGAGCTTCTATCAAACTTGGAAGATGTTAGAGCCACAGCACCATTCCCTTCAGGGCGTTGACTGTGTCTCAGTGCTTAACTCTGTGTTCAGTGTCTTACAATGGTAACACAAACCAGAACCTAGAAATACAAGAGGTCCATAAACGAAGAGAAGAAGAAATCACTTCATTTGAGGCGGAGGGTCAGACCTAAACACTAGTCTGTATTTCTAGATGACGTGAGGGTGAGTCAAGGGCTTGTCATTAGGGAAGTCATCCTTCTAGTCTGGCTCTGTTTCACCTGGGCTGTTAGGCTGTCACTAAGGAATTAAAATCAATAGCCTCTACATGGTTGGTGGCTTTCAAGCTCTCTTGCCTCTTGAACAGTATTGATGAGTAGCTAAAGTATGTCAAATTAGATTGCATATATGGCTAGTCAAAAGATGAAGAGTTCATCAACAGGAGATTCAGCACACAACAATTTGTTGGACATTTTCTCAGTCAGAGACCACAGAGGGAAGAAGAGTAAGTAGAACAGGGCACGGCTCAAAGGGGAGGGAGAGGTAGACTCCTGTTTTCTTGGCCACTGTCTTGGTGCTAGCCTCTTCCTTATTGTACCTGAGTGCAGTTCTGACAGGAGTGAGTGGACTTGTTCTACCCTATGTTCTCATGGCTGTAACCTTATTTGGACATAGTCTTTACAGATGTAATCAAGATAAGACAAAGTCATGCTGGTTCAGGGTCCTGATTCACTGGAAGAAGAAATGTGGGTACATGTATGTGCACATATATGTGCATATGTGAGCCTCAGCAAAAGGAGCAACCAACTCTGTAGAACCTTGATTCTGGCTTCCTAGCTTCCAGGGCTCTGGGATAATAGATTTCTGTTCCCTAAGCCTAGTGGTATAGAGACTAGTGGTATTGTTTTCTGCTGTGGCTGTGAATGAAAAGACTTCTCTCTGTATTAATACAGATACCAATTTCATTATTTATATGGGAGGTTGATGACTTTAGTTTTCCAATTCTTCCCCTCCCCCTTAGTCTGCTTTCCTCATGCTCCTCCTCTTCCTCCTTTTCTCCTTTCTCTTTCCTCTTTTCCATTTTCTTCTCCTTCTTCTTCTTCTTCTCCTCCTCCTCCTCCTTCTTCTTCTCTCTCTCTTCTTCTTTCTTTCTTTCTTCCTTCCTTCCTTCCTTCCTTCCTTCCTTCCTTCCTTCCTTCCTTCCTTCCTTCCTTCTTTCTTTCTTTCTTTCTTTCTTTCTTTCTTTCTTTCTTTCTTTCTTTCTTTCTTTCTTTCTTTCTTTCTTTCTTTCTTTCTTTCTTTCTTTCTTTCTTCTTCCTTCCTTCCTTCTTTCCATCTCCTTTCCTTTTCTCCTTCCTTCCTCTCCCTTCCCCTTTCCTCATCTTGCCTACACTAGGCAAGTATTCTACCACTGAGCTCTACTCAAAAGTCAATTTTTCCAGTTGTTAAGGAACACATTGAATAATTGTATATTGTTATATTTTGGGTGTTAAAAATAAGAATTGCTTTCTTGTCTGTTTTTTCCATTCACCTTTTCTCTTTTCTCTTTTTCTTTTAGATAGTATCCAGTTTCACAATGGACTCTCTTACTGCAGCAAATAACAAATTTTGCTTCGATTTTTTCCAAGAGATTAGCAAAAATGATGCACATAAGAATATCTTTGTCTGCCCTCTGAGTCTCTCAGCTGCCTTTGGTATGGTCCGCCTGGGAGCTAGAGGGGACAGTGCACATCAGATTGATGAGGTATGTATTGAGAAGGATGCCACACAGGGCCCGGTCAGTTCCTGAGTTTGCACAGGAAGCTAATCTGATTCTCAGTGAGCTGGAGTTGCTCACTTGCTCAGCAGTTGGGCTTGGAAAGCTCCAAGGCTTCATTTACATGTTCATTCACCTTTCCTGTGGGATCTCCCTCTCCTCCCTGCCTGATAGCTTTTCCCATTATCTTTGCTTCTTCACCTCTTTACAACAGTCTAATGGCTGCAACTCTTTCTCTCTACAATTATAGATACTGATATTGTTAGTAATCTTCAATGGGAGTATGCTTCTTCTCTTGTTCCTCCCATTAACCACAAGTGCATTAGGACCTACATTACCCTTAGATGTTTGAATGTCACTTGCCAGAAGATCCCATTGGTTTTTCCTTTGATAAACCTCTTGAATCAGGGCACTATGGACGCCCTGAGTTCTGAGCTCCACCATCTCTTCTTGCTTCTCTGGCAGCATCCTATGTTACTCCCATTGGCAGTATGTTCCTAACACAGATGCCTGATGCTCTATAAGGCAGAAATCAAACTTTTAAGATTCTATAAAACCAAGACTTCTTATTAAACTTAAAAAGAAACCCAAGTCCTTATACTGGCCTGAATATTTGGGCACACGAATCTCCATATATGTATCTCTTACCTTTCTTCACTTCTCTCTAGTCTGTCACAGTTGCCATTCAGGTCCCTTGTGAAAGGAAAGTAAGTCTTACTTTGGGGCCTATGTTTGGGTTCCTTTGCCTTGTGTGTTTTCCCTCAATGTATTACTTATTTTTCTATTGTTTTGACAAAACATTGTGCCCACAGCAATATGTAAAAGGAACCATTTGATTGGGCCTATAGTTTCAGAGGGTTGGAGTCCATGATGGCAGAGCAAAGGCATGGCAGCAGAACAGCTGAGAGGCACATCATGATTAACAGACAGAAGGCAGAGAGAGAGCACACTGGGAAGAGTGCAAGTCTTGAAATCTCAAATCTCCCAGCCAGTGACACACTGCCTCCAAAAGGCCACCCATTTTCATCCTTTCAAAACAGTTCCACTAATGAGTGGCCAGGGACTCAAATATGTGAGCTCATGGGGGCCATTTTGTTCAAACTCCCACACTCAGATACCTAATTGCTTGGTTTACTTTCTCTGTCACCAATGTTTCCAACCTTTAAAAGGCTCTCTGTAATCATCCAAGCTACCAATCCCATAAAAGAGCCTAGTTACTTCTACCCACAGAGCACTTCTGATCATTGTGCATTGTAATGAAGTACTATGCATATTATTTTTATACCCTCTGTATTGCTACATGATCTCAGAGAAATTTTTGTCCTACATCAGTAATGGCCTAGTGCAGGCACAAAATAGATAACTGTAGGATAAGTGAGTGTATATGACAAACTCTTCTGAGCTGTGAGCTCTGAGGCCAGCCTTGCACCTCCTTGGCTCTAAAACACAGCACAAAGGTTAGGCATCAATGAGGCTGCTGTGCTTGAACATGGAGGCGTTGGATTCACAGGTAAAGGCAGAATTGTTCTGGGTCACTACGCTCTAGCATCTACTCCTACCTGCTCTATGTTACTTCTTGTTCCATAAGCAGCACTTAGCTGTAGAATGGGCTTAGCATCTTCCAGGAGTGACTGGTGTTCTTTCCCTATGCAGTTGGGGGCACCTGCTATTACTTGTATCTGAGCTGTGTGGGATATGCCTCTCCTTCCTCATTTCCTCTGAGACACTGAGCAGCTGTCTCATGACACATTCACTCCCCTGAATGACATGAAACCCAGATCAGTGCTGTCCACCACAGTATAACTCAAGCCACATACGAGCTAAAAATACTTTAAGGAGTTACATAAAGATTTCAAAAGACAAGGCTAAGTTTAATAATAAGTTCAAGGCAATTCAACATTTCTGCAATATCTTATCAATACATAATCTATATGCATTTTAATGAGATAGCTTACATTATCTTTCATTCTATCCTCAAGATCTTGTGTGCATTTTATATTTACACTCAATCAAGAGTGGGTGTGGATAAAGGTAGGTTGTCAATGGCCCATAGTTCTTAAATTCCTTCTTTTCCTTAGTTTGGATATAGTTATTCTACCTTTTATCTATCTTTTCTTTCTGTTTGTGTTTGGGAAAGGTGTCATGCAGCCTGGGCTGACCTCAAACTTTTTATGAGGCTGTGATACTCTGCAATTCAGGGCTTTGTGAACATCATTTGGCTGGCACCTTACCAACTGATCACATCTCTGGTCTTAAGTGTATGCAGAGGATGAGGGCAGTATTCAGTGAGCCCCATTTCCATGATCTATCTTTGATTATTTTGTTGACTTCCTATTTTTCATATTCCCTGAAAGGCCCTCCCTCTGTCGTCATCACACAGGTATTACATTTCAATGAACTTTCCAAGGATGAACGCAAAGAACCCAATGATCCCTCTTCAAAAAGCAAAACCAAAGCTTCTGACAGCTCTCTGGAAGGGCAGAAACAAACATCAGCTTCTCAGGATCAGCAGGTGAGTATCTGAAAACTCTCTTCTTTCCAGTTGCTCATTCTGCCTCTGTTGTGCTTAGTGACACATGCTTATTCTGAAGAGTAGGTGCAAGCTGTCATGAGCAGTAGTAATTGCATATGATCTACAAATCCTTTCTGCCTACACCTTTTCTATGTCCTCAGCTGTGCCCTATTCTTCTCTGCCTCCCCAAACCTGGTAACATAAGACAATGACATCTCCATGGCCAGCTCTGTATTGCTCCTTTAAACCTTTTAGTGATGCTTAACTTCCTAATTATTATGAAACCATTTGTTTCTTCTTTTGTTAGGGTGACTCTACAAATGAGCATCAATTGCTTGGCTGCCACTTTGGGAGACTTCTCTCCAGAATAGACGGAGACAAAGCTTATTACACTCTAAGTATGGCCAACAGACTCTATGGAGAGCAGGAATTCCCAATCTGCCCAGTGAGTATCATGGCAGGTGTCCATAGAGCATGCTGTAAATAAGTGAGTCCAAAGAGCCATTGACTGGTACATATATGTGACCTGCTCCTGAGGTCCCACACTTCTGTCTCCTTCTATAGAGTTTTCACCTTGGGCTTAGGAGGCCACTTATAAATGGTGCAGCATGGATAGAAAGGGTCATGTAATTCACAGCCCATTGGTGCATGAGTGAGCTTCATAAGAAGCCCATGTGACTGCCATTTCCATTCAAGGTGCCTGATAATCATCTTTTGTGTCTTGGATGCCTGGTAAGACAGAAAGGCATCGCTCATAGATCCCTTTGGTGCTTTGACCAGGTGGTTCCCATGCTAACTGTATTTTGCAGAAGGTACATGGTGCCCCCAAAAGATTTATCGGGAGCCTAAAGTTGCAGGCTTTGTTTCTATGCACAAGAAGCTTTTACCTGAATCACGATATGCTCCAGTTAGGATTTTAGTCTCAAGAAAGAGACAAGCTGTCAGTAAGCTTGAGGGTTATGAGTTAGAGGCAGATGAGACACAGCTGGTGTGAGCCAGGGAGATGTGACACAGCTGGTGTGAGCCAGGAAGATGTGACACAGCTAGAGTGAGCCAGGGAGATGTGACACAGCTGGAGTGAGCCAGGGTGATGTGACACAGCTGGTGTGAGCCAGGAAGATGTGACACAGCTGGTGTGAGCCAGGAAGATGTGACATAGCTGGTATGAGCCAGGCAGATGTGACACAGCTGGTGTGAGCCAGGCAGATGTGACACAGCTGGTGTGAGCCAGGCAGATGTGACACAGCTGGTGTGAGCCAGGCAGATGTGACACAGCTGGTGTGAGCCAGGCAGATGTGACACAGCTGGTGTGAGTCAGGAGAACAAAGACCCAGCTTTACCTCACAGTAAGTTTCTTCACCAGGTTTGAATCTTATATATCAGATTATATATCTAGGATTTTAAGAGCTAGATCCATACATGTAATTCATTTATTAAAAAGTATACAAATCAATGTTTTTGGTAATATATTATTATTTAAAATTATACTAAAATAAGATTAATAAAAATACCCATCTAAACAATTGTAAAGTTTTATTTGAATGTGGAATTAATTATAATCATATTCACAATGGAACTAATATAGTCTTCATGAAACTTTGTCGTCACCCAGACTGAAAGTCTGTGACTATTAAGGTGGCCAGGCCTCTGATGTGAGATGGCCAGGAGTTTCTCGTTCAGGGTCTCCCGGTCACCATCTCATCTTACTGACCAGCACCTCCGTATGATTTGTTATACTCTTTCCCATGTGTTTGAATTGAACAGGAATACTCTGATGACGTAACTCAATTTTACCACACGACAGTTGAAAGTGTAGATTTCCAGAAGGATACTGAGAAATCAAGACAAGAGATTAACTTCTGGGTTGAAAGTCAATGCCAAGGTAAGAAAAGTCGGAGCTGTGAGGCTGGCATGCCTTTCCATTTCAAAGAAAAATCCCGTGCCCCTCCCCCACCTTGGCAACTTGCTCTTCTTCTGGGGTCTACTGTTTGCACATGTGTTGTGTGGTAAGAGCTCCTTTTAACCAGCATCAGATGAGACTGGGTGTGTTCAGGGTGGGAGCTACTTGACACATTTATCATTTGCTTTTGATTTTCTTTTCTTTTCTCCTAGCATCTCCTATTTTAAAAGACTTTTGCAATTACATTTATTTACTTATTGTGTGTGTATGTGTATATTCATGTGGGCATGTTCTTGACATGTGGATGTCAGAGGAACATTGCACAGGCTGGTTCTCTCCGCCCAGGGGCACCCTAGGGTTCGGCATGCTGGCAGGCTTCTTAGCGACTTTACCTCTGAGCAGTCTTGCCAGCCCCTGGCTGTTTCAGCGTGTCTCAGTACGCCAGTGCTTCTACTATGGGATTTTCTTCAGATGCTGTGAATGAATCATTCTTTCCTTTACAAACACCAATGCTTGCAGCACTGAATGTTTCTTTGTCCATAGGACCGAAGCTCATCTTTTCTACAAAATATCCATTTGAAACTGGAGTCATCTGCCATATTCAAATTACTGAGGAATCAGCCTTTACTTATCCCTCATGTAACAAAAATAATATAACACATTAAAATTACAGAATTATGATGTTGAAAGCTACAGTAGCATATATAATGGATTATATGTACTTGGAATTAATATAGAAATATATTGAAATATAAGAATCTACTCATGCATATATGCTTTTAGCATTATTTTAATGATGAATTAAGAATGAAGGGGAACTAGGGAGTGTAAGACAGGGAAGTGATTAATTGCCAGATGCTGGAAAGAACCCAGGTATCCCTCAACAGAAGAGTGGATGCAAAAAATGTGGTATATCTACACAATGGAGTACTATTCAGCCATTAGAAACAATGAATTCATGAAATTCTTAGGCAAATGGATAGAGCTAGAGAACATCATACTAAATGAGGTAACTCAGACTCAAAAGATCAATCATGGTATGCACTCACTAATAAGTGGATAGATATTACCCTAGAAAACTGGAATACCCCAAACATAATCCACACATCAAATGAGGTACAAGAAGAAAGGAGGAGTGGCCCCTGGTTCTGGAAAGATTCAGTGAGGCAGTATTTGGCAAAACCAGAACAGGGAAGTGGGAAGGGGTGGGTGGGAGGACAGGGGGAAAGAAGGGGGCTTATGGGACTTTCGGGGAGTGGGGGGGGCTAGAAAAGGGGAAATCATTTGAAATGTAAATAAAAATATATCAAATTAAAAAAATGTAATGCATAAAATGATTTTTATAATGACATTTTATATATTTATGTATTTATATGTATATATAAATAATATACATATATAATCATTGTCATTTGCTTGTATTTGCCCACCTACCTCTCCAGCCCCACCTCTTTCCTTCTGAAATAGTCCTCCAGCCGCTTTCATATCCTCTCGTCTGTGTACCTTCAGATTCTCTAGACGAGAGAAAGCAGGCAATATTTTATGTTCCTTTCCCAGTACCCACTCTTGTTTGCCCAGCCATCCTGTCTTGAGAGCCTTTCTACCCTCTCGTGGGCAGTGTTACCCCTTAGCGTTATATTCAGCCAAGTGCGGAATAGGAGAGGAGACCTGGGCCATTTGTCTCTCTGCATCTGGCTTCTTTTTGCCTACCTTGATGATGCCCACTTCCATCCACGTTGCTGCAAATAGCATAATTTCATTCTTATTGTGGCTGTGTATAAATGCAGGTTTTACTCACCAAATATGTTAACTCAGAGTTGGCCCCTTCATTTTAAGGTTGCTACTGAACCCAGCCAAAATAAGGGAGAGACCTAAACTCTCTTCTCAGTCATTTTCCATTTTTTTAACTTGACGGTTGTCCTATTTACCTCTAGACTTTCCCCACCATTACAGTGGTAGAGACTCCAATCAACTCAGGCTTCTCATTGTGGAAGTGACAGTGGTTTTGTCGGTCATTAAGACTGAAGGCAGAGTTCCAGCTCCTCAGAGTCTCTAGGTGGTGGAGAGCACCCCTGCCCCCATCTGCACATGCATAATTTGCAAAAGTGAGCTCCTCATCTCAGGCCTAAGTGTTAGAAGAGGGCACCTAATCATTGTCGGTGTGGGATTGGAGTTATTCTTGTTCAATGAATGTTTGGAGAAGCAGAGGGAAAAGTGAGGCATTGCATCTCCTGCCTCTAAATTTGAGACTCCAACTCAGGGCACTTGTACTCTTGAATGATTCACAGCCACGGAGCCACACTGGTTGGTTTTTTTCCAGTTGCTTTTGATACTTGGTGCAATGCTTTCTTCTGTTTCTTTCTTGTATTTGGAGACATATACTTCTTACTTCCTGTACTGTTTATTTATTGACATCCCAAATGCTGTTCCCCCTCCCTCACAGAGTTCCTCCCTCACCCCCTCCCCTTTTCCTCTGAGATGATGGGGCCCCCTGAGTATCCCCCTACCCTGGCACATCAAATGTTTGCCAGATTAAGCTTATCCTCCCCTACTGAGGCCAGACATGGCAGCCATGGAGACTGAGAGACACGTCAGCCACATATGTCCGGGGGCCTCATTCCAGCCTATGCGTGTTCTTTGGTTGTTGGCTCTGAGAGCTCCCAGGGCTTGCTCTGTTGGCCTTCCTAGGGTTTTCTATCTTCTTCAGGGCCTTCAATCCTTCTCCCAACTCTTCCATATGTATCCCCAACCTCCATCTAATGTTTGGCTGTGGATAGCTGCATCTGTTTAGGTCTGCTGTTGTGTAGAGCCTCTCAGAACACAGTTATGCTGGGCTCCTGTCTGCAAGCATCACGGAGTATCTTTAATAATGTCAAGGATTGATGCTTGCCCATGGGATGAGTCTCAAGGTGGGCTGGATATTGGTTGGCCATTCCTTCTGTCTCTGCTCCATTCTTGCACTTCTTTTAGACAGGACAAATTTGGGGTCAAAAGGTTTGTGCATGGGTTGGTATCCTTATCCCTTCACTGGGATCCTGCCTGGCTACAAGAGGTGGGTTAGTCAGGTTCTGTGTCCCCACTATTAGGCATCTCAGCTAAGGTCACCCAAATAGACTCCTGGGAGCCGCCTCTATCCTAGGTCTCTAGGACTTCTTAAAGATTCTCCCTCCTCGGCACACCCCCAGGCAGCTGCAGATTTCTATTCATTCTCCTGTCACTCCTGTCTCTCCTCACACCTGATCCTGCCTTCTCTCTCTTACCCAGTTCCCTGCTTCTCTCTGCCTCTTATGATTATTTTGTTCCCCCTTCTAAGTGTGATTCAAGCAATCTTGCTTGGGCCTTCCTTCTTGTCTAACTTCTTTGGGTCTGTGGGGTATATCATGGGTATTCTGTAATGTATGACTAATAGCTTATCAAGTTAGAACTTACTATGCCTATCCTTTTGGGTTTGGGTTAACTAACTCAGGAAGTTATTTTCTAGGTTGCCTGTACTTTTAACATGGAGTGACAATCAGCTTACTAATGGTGTTTTCTTCAGGGACATCTTTAAATTCTCCAATTATTTACTCTTCTTTTTTCGTGTGTTTTGGAATTCCTGCACTTTCAAGATTCCATTCAGCTACCTAGAGGGTAGTAGTTTGATGAAGAAATCATGTCTAAGACCTAATATATATTTCTATTTAATGAGTTAGCTTTCCTAGAGTATTTTAAGTGTAGTTGATGATGACATAGTGTGTTATAGAATCTATTTACAGCCTTATACTGTGTCTCCATGTAAAAGGATCCTCCCTCATTAAGGCCTCAAGATGTATTCAATTGCTTGGTGATTTAAAGTGTACATTTCTTGACACTGGATATGTACTATGTGGTCTAGTACTGGATCACAGTGACAAGGCCACCTCCTGACATTTTCAGGGGTGTTTTCTGTTGTTCTTACTTTTATATCACAGGGTGCTTGGTCTAGGATCAACGCTGGCCCATCTTGTTCTCTTTTTGACCATTTGGCATCTCCTTTTATAGCTTACAGCAAATTACTCCATGAAGAAGGGACAACTATTGGTACTTCTCAAGGCTTAAGGTCTAGTGGGGCTTAGAAGGTGCCCCCTTCTTCAAACAAATGTGTATGTGTTTACAAAACTGAATGAATTCTTCTTTGGAGGTGAAATGAAAGAGGGTATATAAATTTCTACAAAGTAGGTTTTATACATTGGCTGTGTGTGTGTGTTTGTGTGTGTGTGTGTATGTGTTTATATGTCTATCATCTACCTACCTGTTTATATGTAAAAGCATAAATGAACTTCAATAGCTTCCACAGAGATAGGAAGTTCATATTTTAGTTACTCTATCCAGTATATTATAAAAGTCAGGCATATATAATACGCTATATATTAGGTATATAACGATAAACATAAACTCTGTGTTTGGTGACAATTTGAGACCAAAAGTGGCCAAGAGAACAGAGGAGATGCTTATATTCACAGTGCTCTAGAGTGGGTATTCCTCCAGGATAGTGAGAGCTCTCCTCCATAACTCCTACCCTCCTTCAAGCCTCCCATAATGCTCTGGGTTTCTTGGGCCAGTGTTTGAATGAGAGAGACACTCTCCAATGTCTCTATGAACACTTTTTATGCAACACAAGCCATGACATACTTTTCTAGGTAAAATCAAGGAACTGTTTGGCAAGGAGGCTATTGATAACTCAACTGTGCTGGTGCTGGTGAATGCTGTTTACTTCAAGGCCAAGTGGGAGAAAGAATTCAACTCTGAAAACACTGTTGATGCATCTTTCTGTCTCAGTGAGGTAAGTACTGTATTAGCTTCCATTTTCAAGGTACCCTGCTCCTAACTCTACTAATGGTGATTGGGGTGAGTGTTTAGAGACTCAAGCCAAATGCTTAGATTCAGAGTTATGGTTCACAATTATAATAAACCATTTGTGCTTTACAAAAGACAGTACATAAAGTCCACTGAACCTTTTAAATATAGCTATTCTATAACACAACACATATTTCAGAACATCCATGATACTAAACACATAAAATTTGTTAATCATTAAAAGTTTGTGTAGATTGGTGTATGCCTATAAACCCAGCACTTATGATGCAGAGGTAGGAGGATCACAAGTGCAAATCCAGCCTAGTCTATAAAAGCAATAGCAGACCTTGTCATAAATTAGAATGGAACAGAACAAAACAAAACAAATGTATACACATAAGAGATGGGCCTCTTCAATTTGAATTTGCTTCTGATCTCACTTAGCATATGAAGAATTTAGCTTTCCTCTAAAATTTCCAAGACCCCCTGCCATTTCTCCTGAGACTTATGTGTCCTCCATACCCTTATCCAGATCTGTAAACACTCTGAATATATGCTTCCTGGGAAAAGTGGACTGGCATATTGTTGGCAGTTTATAAAAGCACAGATTAACCTCATAGTTCCTGAATATTATCATTTCATTACCTCATTTTTATCTGAAATAGCATTATGCAAGGGGTGGTATTATGTCCAGTTCAGGTTTGAAGGAAAAGTTGCAAGTTAAGTTAATTTGCCATGGGTAAAGATTCATATCTATATTAGTTCACAGGTTTTATATTCTAAGCCAGATGATTTAAGATTGGAGGAAAGGCCAGAGATCCCAGCCAATCATGTGCTAGCCAGTTAGCTGTGCTAACAAGTTTGTCTTACAAACATGGTATGTCCTTACTTGCATATTGACAATCTCTCCTATCCCAATGTTAACTGCCAAGTGGAGGTTCTGATGGTAGTGTCTTTGCCTCCGAAGGAAGCTTGTGACTCAGCTGTCGTTTTAATGTCCAGATGATTATTCTTTAACTGAGGTTCCTCTTGGTGCCACATAGAGAAGGCACAAAGACAGGCAGAAGGGACAAAGACAAGGGGTTGGCATATGCCAGACATTGAAGACTCTGTGCTTTCCAGCCTTGCTTTGGCTGATTAAGGTATGAGAGATCTTTGAATTGAAAACAGTAAGTAGTCTTGAGAATTAAGGAGCTGATGTTGGACATGGGAGGATAAAGTTTTGGCAAAGCAGGGGCCACGTGATTGCTTTGTAGGTAGAGAGCTGTTTTAAGTTGGGTCATTGACTTGACTCTGGATTTCTGGTGTAGATTCTTCCCTTTTTTTGAATTTGTTGTTATTATTATTTTATTTATTTGTATTCCAGATATTGTCCCCCATCCCTTCTTAAAACACTTTCCTTCTCAGGGATGTTGGGCCAATGGGTGTTTGAGCTTCTGATGGCCTTCTGTGATTACTGTTGTAATCTGTGTGGACCTCTGTACCCTGCAGAATGAGAAGAAGCCTGTGAAGATGATGAGTCAGAAGGGACAGTTTAGAATTGGCTTTATCGAGGAGCTGCAGGCGCAGATCCTGGAAATGAAGTATACCACGGGGAAGCTCAGTATGCTCGTCCTGCTTCCATCTTGCTCAGAAGACAACGTGAAGAGCCTGCAAGAGGTAGAGCTTCATTGCCACATCTGTACAAATTCCAGATCACTGGGTAGTAGCTTTAGTGTCCGTTATCCAAGAAGAAGGCTATCTTAGCTAATAGAGACATTGGAGAACACATGGAATCTGAATGAGATTAGGTATTTATTTCTTACTTATTTCAACTCAATGAGCAAGTACTAGAACAAAAGTCTTCCATGCTCAAGTTCACAGATTTCTGCAGTGACTTTGTAGACCAGAGAATCTGTATGCTGAGTAGCTTGAGAATTTCCACAAATGAAATAGCTCTATCTAAAATAGTTTGACCTTTGACCTCTGCCTTAGACTATCTGAATGCCTCACTGTGTATTTTTTTGAGAGCATGAAATTAATGAAGTCTGAGGAGGTCCACTGTTCTGAGGAAGGGGAGTAAAGACAAGATAGGTAAATAGATAAACGTATAGAAGATAGATAGATGGATAGAGATATCAACATGGTAATTATTAGACCTACCATTGTTCAAAATATATGACACAGCAGCATTATTTTAATGTATTCTAGTTATATTCTATGTGTTATTTTGGTTAGTTCTTGGAAGAGCCTTTTCATATTATCCCTGCTTCATAGAAAAGAAAATTTGACTTTGCAGTGGAAGTGCTGACCTGAGTTTACCCAACTGTATTTTCTGGTGTTTGAGTGTGAGCCTGGCAGCATTCAGTGGGATGCTGGATGCCCTGTAATGTTTATGGAGGAAAGATTTAAATGAAGTCTAGAGAGGAAAGATTAAAAAGTAACTATTTTGAGGTTTAAAGAAAGTCTTTGAAGCATTATGTAACTGACTATTAAATGGGATTAAATCAGGAAATTTGAAATAACTGAGATATTTTTTCAGGTTTATGATCTGACCTTAAACTTTTTTCTCCTTACAGCTTGAAAAGGAAATAAACCATGAAAAATTACTGGCCTGGAGTAGCTCAGAAAATATGTCAGAAAAACCCGTATCTATTTCCTTCCCCCAGTTCATCATGGAAGATAGCTATGATCTCAAGTCGATTCTACAGGACATGGGCATTAAGGATGTCTTTGATGAAACAAAGGCTGACCTTACTGGAATCTCTAAGAGTCCCAATCTGCATTTGTCCAAAATTGTCCACAAGACCTTGGTGGAAGTGGATGAGATAGGGACCCAGGCAGCTGCAGCTAGTGGGGCTGTGGCTGCAGAGAAGGCCCTTCCATCCTGGGTGGAGTTTAATGCCAACCACCCTTTCCTCTTTTTTATCCGGCACAACCCAACCCAGAGTCTACTTTTCTGTGGCAGAGTCTACTCCCCTTGAATTTCCTCTGGCTTTTGTGGGGTTGAGGTGAATGGAAATATGGTTTCCCCCTTGTAAAGCATGGGCACTTGTGTTTGACTGAGTGTCCAAAGCTGACCGCCTGCTGCTATAGTTGTGCACGTAATCCCACAAGCCTCCCTTGAGTTTTGCTCTGATAACCTCTGTCACCAGAAGCCAGATCTCACCTGTTAATGAAGTAGCCTTGCTCTCTCCCTAATCTTACTGCTTTAAACTTTCAAGCATATAAATTCACCTTCTATGATTTGGAGGTAAACACAATGCAGACTGGTATTGATTTTGTTTGAGTTACCTCCGACCTTATGAAAATATACTGCAAATTAGTCCTTAGACCATTCTGAGTGATGCAAAAGTCAGAATGTGGTTAAATGTGCTTAGGGATACTTGGTTCCATTTCTAGGGTTCTTATATTCACAAATATCCTGTAGGCAAGATTATTGGTTCCCTTTTTATATGTGCTGTGATTCATGGCAATGTTCTGTGATACTTTTTAATCCAGAGAAGATAGAAGGCTGAGACTTAAAATTTAAGCAATGGCTCAAAGATGTGTACATGTCCCAGCCAATTCTCATTTTGCACAGGACAGTGATATTTCTATCATGTGTCTAACCCTGACCAAGAAGGTGGCAAGTCTCTTCTAAAGGTCTGATCTTTCTCAGTTTTCCATATTGAATTCTTTTATAGTCTTGCCTCTTAGGCATCATTACCATGAACTCCCTCTGTCTCTGTTCTCCCTCAGAGAATGCCTGTCTATAGCTAGTTGCTCCTCATCACTAGGGTGGTGGGCAAGATATGCATGGCTTGGAGACCATCTTCTCTGTCTTATTTAACCTCCCAGAGCTCTAATGCTGGCCATACAGTAAGAACAGCCCTTGCCTGGACACAGTGTCTATGAAAACCCTTTTCAGGAAAATTCTTGGTTTCATGTCAAGCTCCAGGCTACTAAAAGATGGATAATGCATGTTCTTGGGGTGCAGCTTTGTATCTGATATGGCACTCAGAGTTCATGATGTCTGCTTTACACTGATGCTCTGAAATGGGGAACCAGTGAGGCTCTCCTTTAGTAAGTATACTTCTTGGTCCTGGTCCAGCTTTCCTGCCCCGCATAGTGACTGTCCTCCTTCCAACGGCCATTGCACAGGGAAGGGTGACTGAAGCAGGTTCTGCAGGAAATTGATCCGTTCTTCCTGATCTGACATTGACATTCTCCTTCCTTCCTTCCTTCCTTCCTTCCTTCCTTCCTTCCTTCCTTCCTTCCTTCCTTCCTTCCTTCCTTCCTTCCTTCCTTCCTTTTCTTCTTAGTGATTTCTTTCTGTTATCAGAGACAATCCTCGCATTCTTCACACAGCTTTATTCATCTTTTAAGCTTATCGGTGCAGCAAAACAATTTGAAATTGTACACACTTTGAGGAAGAGAAAGTTCCCTCTTTTTCAGGATTCTTCTATTTTATTTTATGTATATAAGTATTTTGTCTGTATGTATGTCTGTGCACCATGTGTGTGCAGTGCCCATGGAGATCAGAAGAGAGTGCTGGATCCTTTGGAAGTTGAGCTACAGATGCTTGTTAGCTAACATGTGGATGTCAAGAGTTAAACCCAGGTTCTTTCTAGGCTCAGGAAAGACTTGGCAAGATTTACTCTCCAGAGGCAGAAAGAATGCTCAGCTCAGTGGGCTGAGTAATGGCAGGGAAACCAAGTAGATTATCACAGTCATGAGCACCAGTGCTTCCTCTGTTCAGTGCACAGTTCCTTCCATTCAGCAGTACTGACAGGAGGTTGGGTGTTGCAGCTTCAAAGCCAGTGGCTTACTTTCTGACGATGACAGGGTTTGGTAAGAAGACTCTGGGTACAGAGGCATCAACAGCCCTTTTGCTGCTCCTTCAGACTCCCCATGATCTTATCTTGATCCATATCCTCTTTCTGACTCTAATTTGTCTAATACATCTTTCTCCATCAAACACCTCCCTAAGTTTTCCTTCTGAACTGGGACAGACTGGAACATATTGTTCCATGTAATTTCTGTTTACTTCTTTTGCATGGGTAGTGCTTTAAAAACCACTCAATCATTACCTCAAGGCTGTTTCACCCTATGCAGCAGAGTGGGCATATATGCAGCTGGCTCAGTGGATTTCTTAGATCTGTAGTTGAATGTCAGTCCAAAAATAAGATAAACTGTGTTGAGATATTAAATGGCTAGAGCAATACAAATGCAACGTAAGACTAAATACACTTTAAAGGTGGTCAAGAAGCAAAAATACATTAGAATATATAATTAGTGAAATATGACAATAAGATGATTTATCTTAGAATTTATGAGAAATGGTGGAAGTTGTAGATATAAAAGAGAATGAGGGTTGGGGTGATGGCACCATGGGGAAAGCACTTGTCATACAAGTGTGAAGATGTGCAGAACACATGGAAAACTGGACACACAGCAGGTGCCCCTGGAGTCTAGTGCTTCCACTGTGAAGTGGGAAATTGAGGAGAGTTTCTGAAGCTCTCAGAGCAGTGAGAAACAACAGAAGACCACTCTCAATTCACTGAAGAGAGGACCAACATTCCTACACTTGAGGTTGTCCTTTGATCTACACACACACACCACACACACACACACACACACACACACACACGTTCACACACATGCACACTCACACGCACAGAGAGGGAGGGAGGGAGGGAGAGAAAGATAGATAGAGTGAGAGACAGAGAGACAGAGAGACAGAGAGAAACAGAGACAGACACACACAGAGAGAGACAGAGACAGAGGCAAATACAGAAATGGAGATAACCACGGAGATACACAGAGACAGATATAGACAGAGACAGACAGATACTTCCTTTACCATAGGAAGTAAACCCAGTGACCAAAATAGTTTATGTATAGAGGACAAAAATCACATGGGCCTAAACTTATTTTCTTACTTTTTCTTTGAGAACTTCACACATGTATATAATTTTGCTCATACCCAGCCTGCTTTTCCCATTCAATTTATTTCGGACAACATCCACATTGTAGAGCATTTGTTTTCTGTTGGATTTTTAGAGAACTATAAAATTGAGTCTATAGTTTTGAAGGGAAAATACATGCTTAAACTTTTCACATTAAAGTTGACTTTTATGTACAAACCAATAGAAAATTATTCTATTTTCGCATCTGTAGAGTGTGTCTAATCCCAGCACCTGACACCATGTTGTAAACACCATGGAAATTAAAATGAAAGACACTGTTTGATGGATTCTTATGTAGTGAAACATTCAAAAATCCAGACAAGGAATTGATCCAGTAAAATATATATCTTCAACTTAACAATCACAAGGAAAAAAATCCTGCTTATTTAGAATTTTTACCATCCCTAAATTTGTCAGCTTCTGTGAATCTTCCCCTTTGCATTTATTTATTTAAGATGTTGGATCAATGAATGGGATGAGTTTCAAACTTCAGAATAAGAGTGCAGCCAAAAAAAATCTATGAATTAGGAGTGTAATAAACCTAACGCTTCTTGTGCTACTCATGAGGCAGTGTGGGTGACCTCCATTTTCTTAAATTATCATCCTAGTCCTTCTGAGATCTAGGTCACTCTTATGCATACTGAACAAGTGACAAAGTGAGGTACAGAGATTCAATAATGTGATCAAGATCATGCACAGAAACAAATGGTTGACTCCAGATTTGAACCAGTTGTCTGTCTGTCTGTTACACAATTGAGAACCACTATGCAGTGTCTTTCTAAGCAGAAGTCTAGGATACAAGGGGCCTTGATTTGAATTTATTTTACACATTTGGCCTATGAAAGCGCAGAACTTATTCACTGGAAGGTTCTGGGTTAGGGAGTAGAATCCGGGCATAGAGTGTCAATTTGCCTGAAGTGCAGAGATGACACATCTAGGAGAGTGCAGAGTATGAGGCTAGGCAACCATTGTGGTGGCCGGTCTCAGGACTACAGCAGGAAACCTGCAATGCATCAGACAGGCAGTAATAACCCAGGCCTTTGCGCCAAGACCACATCAGTGTGTCAGCTGGAGTTGTGGTGCTGCAGGGGTGCCTGAAAGTGCCTGGCAATCTCAAGGGAAAGCAGACATTCTCAAGCAACGTTATATGCCAAAAATTCCCTTAAATGGAAGCACATGCAGTCTCTCCCATTCATTTCTAAGACAGGTTGAGGCATAGTCCCACAGGGCATTCATTCAGTTCGATGAGAGATTACATTTGTAAAGATCAGCCTATCATCTAGACTACTCAACATCAGAGGGAAATAATCACACAAGAATGTCAACTTGAACAGAGTTCATAGACCAAACAAAAGACTTAACAACATAAAAGCTGGTGTCATAGTAGCCACTAATTAAGAATTCATTCTTTGGATGAATCTCATTACCATAGCAGACTGACAGCAGCCAGTACAACAGAATAAACTACACCAAAGCACCAGCCAGATGAGTGCTCCAGGGGCTTCTACAAAACTCAGAGTGGGAAGTTAAACAAGTAGAAATGGAAAGAAATTAGAAATGTTAGTCTGGCTTTGTGGCTCATGCCTGTAATCTGAGCGTTTAGAAGGCTGAGGCAGGGGAATCACTGTGAGTTTGAAGCTAGCCTGAGTTATGCAATGAAATCCAGTCTCAAAAAAATGTTGAGCCACATATCTGGTGGTTTAAATTATATAACTACCCATTAGCAAGCATCTCAGGAATACAGGAAAAAGAAATTGAGGGCAAGTATGAAAACTCTATGTTCAGGGCCAAGGATGGAGCTTCATGGTAGGAGGATCTGCCGAGAACTGGCCTATCAGGGACCCACACTTTCACACTGTGGAACAATTTACACAGATCAAAGAAGGAGAAAAAGCTTTCTAAAATCATTGATAATCAAGGGAAATAATTCATAAAAGAATAAAAATCAAGATTCTTTTTGGTCCTACAAGAACAATATTTTGAAGTTCTGAGAGAATAAAATTATCATGTTCTGGGCCAGAGCGATCAACCACTGGGCAGAGTGGTTGATCATACTGGGTGTTCTTCCAGAGGACCCAGGGCATCACCCACAGGGCAGCTTACAATTGCTTGTAACTCCAGGCCCAGAGAATGCAGCGACCTCCTCTGGCCTCTGTGGGCACTGCAAATACTTGATGCACAGATATACATTTAGGCAAAACACCCAGACATATGAAAAACCAAAACCATAACCACAACTCAAAACTAACATATTAGTTACGTAAACTGCCATTATTCCAAGTTGAGGCGACAAGAAAGGCCCTTTAGTTAACCATCTGCTAACCCTAGCTTTAAATGTAGCTAGTTTTACTCTACAAATATAAAAATAATGACAAAGAACACCTATGGACAATGATTAGCAATGGTGAAAAAGATCACTCATGATTTTAAGTTAAGGTAGAATTAACACTGACAAGCAAGCAGTGCATGACCTGGCCACACAGAGGTGGCAGGTGGCTGGATTATGGGGAAGAAGGAAATGAGAGCGTAGAGAGGAGGAAGACGATCCTTTGGAGTTATTGCTCTATTTTGAAAGGCAGTGAGAAAATGATTTTACTCCAGAAATTAATGGAAAGTGATATGAAGGGTCTGTAATAGGTATGCCTAACCAGCAGAAGAAAAATTTCCAAAATCATTAGGAAAAAATAAAACCCGGAACACTTCAAATCAAAGAGAGTAAAAAAGGACACAAGGAAGTGTGTAACCAGACATTCAGTGCTCCATACATCCCCAGGATACATACAGACAACCAGTGGTTGGTACATCTCCAGGGTACATAAGATAGCCAGTGGTTGTTGCATCCCCAGGGCATACACAGACATCCAGTGGCCAGTACATCCCCAGGGCACATCCAGTGTTTGGTACATCCCCAGGGCATATCCAGTGGTTGGTATATCCCAAGGGCACACACAAACATCCAGTGTTTGGTACATCCCCAGGGCACACACAGATATCCAGTGGTTGGTTACATCCCCACCACACAGTCATCCAGTTGTCAGTACTACAACCCTAGGGTACACACAGGCATCCAGTGGTTGGTACAATCCACACCACACAGTCATCCAGTGGTCAGTACTACAACCCTAGGGTACACACAGGCATCCAGTGATCAGTACATCTACAGGGCACTGGGTTGGTCAGTTAAAGGACAAGCTGCATTATGAGGATAATGTTACATTATGAGGACAAGGATAAAGTTACAAACTATGATCAGAGACAATGTATTAGACAGCTTTCTCCAGGGAAGCAGGCCCGATAGGGTGAAGACATGGACACAAAGAGTTATAGAAAAAGCACTCTGAGAGGTCTTAAGATCTATATCAACACGCTAAAGGACTCGGTAAGCACATTTGTTAGTTAGGCTTATAGTCACACACTTTACGTCCATGACTGCTCTTTGGCTGAAGTTTCTGCAATCAGTTTTTGAAGTTCACCTGATAAATTCTATAGGAATGG